>NW_019417017.1:3831-85546 GCF_000390285.2 Anoplophora glabripennis | reverse complement strand
CACGTACTTATAAATAAAAGTAAACAATTTTATATGTAGGACTAAGCAAGTAAATGTTATAAGAATATTTACATGTGGAATTATATATATATAAGATAGTATTTTCGTAGATTTCAGTACCTAAAACCTTAATGGTTTGATCGTTTTTTGCACCTGTTTATTCGTTTTACTGCGGCCGGCGTCTTTGAAAATACTCAGGTGGCATGACATAACATTCCTATTATTTGATAAGCTTTAGATTATTCAGTTATTAAATGTTTGAAATTATTTGTCTTTGCGGAAAACACTATTTAAAGAATATGGGGCCCTTAAAATTGACTCCTCTATCGATTCTTGTGGTTATTTTGGGGGTAAAAATTTCCATCCCCAAGAAGGGATGGGAACCACCCTCAGGGCAAAAGCGCACTTCTGCACTATATAAGTTTTGTTCCTTGAGGCATTCCCCATATTCAGAACTTCGCGTCAATCATTTCAGTTATAAAGAATTCGGAGGTAAAAACCCTGAGTAACTGGACTACTGAGGCTATATACCCCCTTAATCGAGAGGATTGAAATTCACATCTTAATTTTTTTATTTAACATGAGGAATGCTCGAGACGCGAAACTTGGTATGAGTATCCTACTAATAAATAGACAACCTTTCAATATTTGTTCGATCATTGGCGTATTTTATAAAGGAGTGAAACAGTCAACCCCATTGCAATATTTTATTAGAAACTTTTTATATGAAGCAAAATTTTTATTTAAAAATATTTGTTGGGAAGACTGATTTATTGCGCAACTTTTTTACCTCTTCTAATTTTTCTATAAAACCGATAGTTTTCTAGTAAACAAATTAGATGCGTCATCGTTCACTAAAGGGGTAATTGCGAAAATTTGTAAAAATAAAGTGGGCGGATGTCATAACAAATAAATTGTTATTTATCATATTAATAAATTATTAAATTATCTTTCCTGATAGCTTCAAAGCCAACGAATTTTTTTTCTCATGATGACCCTGTATAAAATTTATTATACTTACTGCTTCAAAAAGAATTTACCGTCTATTTTGAATTCTCTAGATTTAAATATAATATCCAAAGTAAAGGATAAATCACAACATGAAGGGAAAATTATTAATCACCTAGTGCTTTCCACACGAATAACTTATTATTTAATTGTTCCGCAGGAGGTACTAAACCTTTCCTCAAGATTAAGGTCAAAGCCATGAGACAATTTGCAACTTCTGCTAGGTAATTTTTCAGGCAACTACCCTCATTTGTTACATTCGTGTATTAAGAAAATTTGAATTAATTTCAAGTCGGCGGTTCCTCGCCGTCTTTCGGTCGGATCGGGGAAAGCTTCTAGAGATTACCGCCGGTGCGTACTTCATCCTCTAACTTCCATTTAATCGAGTAAAAAATTTGCAGCTCGTTATGAATAGACGTGCATGTGTAAAATCCCGTAATTTGATTTCTAATCCACTGAAAAAATCACAAAGTCTGTTGTCACTTAATAAGTTACAGAACAGTTTGACTTTTAAGAGATAATTTAATTTTAATAAATAAATACATATTTTTGTTTACCAAAAAATTTTGTAGCCGAGGACCCTGAGACATAGATGCCTTGTAATTTAATCGCAACTCAAGGACATTGCTAACAGGGCCCTATAGCAAATAGGCAACCAACAATACATTTTTTATAGATTTTATTACACAGTTTGTCTAAATATGAATTAATGCACAAATAATAGACTTTCCTCCATTCTAACGCATATTTTCTATAAAATGTAGTAATTTCGAAACTCAAATTACTTTTTGTTGTAAAAGAATTTGTAATTTAAGTTTCAAACTAACTCCATTTTATAAAAAAACTGCGATAAAATGGGGGAAAGTATATTATTTGTGCATTAATTCATATTTAGACAAACTGTGTAATAAAATCTATAAAAATGTATTGCTGGTTATCTTTTTGCTATTAAGCCCTCTTAAGGAAAACTATTATCGTGATTGGCTGCCGCCACAGGTTGTATTGCCGCCTCATCGTCAGGCTGTGGTGTATAGGGCTGAGTAGTTCAGTTCGGGGTTCAACTGACCGTATTTAGTTCTGGTTCACTGACTGTATACTGCAACACTTCGATTTCGAGGACTCTATAGTCTCTGTGTGGGCTAGGCACTAATAGGTTTTTGGTTCTGAGGTTCTGAGACACTGCGCCTCGTCTGAGAGCGAGTGGTGACAGCTAATAAGCTGAGTATCCTTAGCGATCTTCGTCGTAGATCTGGCAAGCCTAGACGGCAAGCTTGAGAAGCTTCTGGAGGTCTAAAACTCGTAAGATGATTTTTTCTGGCATAATCCAACTCGTGAGGTGATTAGAATGAGAGCGTAACTGCTGTAAAAGTTCAATGGCGAGTACCCACTCTGGGCAGGATTCCGTCCTGGTCAAAGAACTGCAAATGCCCAGGGTAGACGTTCCGTCACAGCCACGGCAACTTCTACTAACGTCTCTCGTGTGGCCTCCGGTCTAGAATGGCTTTTTGGACCCTAGCTGAAAATCGCGATGTTCCTGGGTTGTCCAGTTAAATGCTGTACCGGGTGTTCTCTTCCTCTATGTCCGAATTTCGTTATATTCGGAAACATTTTAATTTCCGAAATTCGGACCTAAAGTTCCCTTTGCCGCGTCGCATTGTCTTGTATGCTGCGATGTGCAGCATCTCTTGGGAAGGTACTGGCCGCTATTGTATGGAGTGGTCTGGGGCTTGGAAAGATCGGTGAAAAGTTGATTTTCCCACACCGTGTCCTTCTCGATGATGCGGAGTACAGCATCGATAGGTGGCGGTGTCGGGCGCAATGTGTGGAGCGGTTTCGAGCGCGGAAAATTTGAAAAGATCGGTAAAAATTTGATGCGCTCTGGGTATAATCATACAGGAGCTGTGAGTCCTTTGGGTTGTCATACTTGGCTCTTGTTGCCTTTGATGAGGCTTTTATGGGTTATTTAGAGATTTCCAGTCCCGAATGGAAAGGTAGGTAATTTTTGAAGTGCTGTCTGGATATTAAGATAGGATATGGTATAAAATCGTTTATTTATAAGAGTAGATACAAATAAATTATATACAATTTTAGTTAAAATCAGAAATAGAGAAGCTTTTAAAGTATATACACATGTGTATTGGCGAATTTTTCTACTTCTGATTGGGTGATATTTAAGTAGGCAAAAAAATGTTTGTTAAAAGTAAACCCTACAGATCCTTGTTACATAGAGGTTTATTTGTTATTTTTCATTTCTTAAAATAAAAAGAACAGATCTTTTCCATCTGAAATTGGCACTTGAATAATTTTTGATCCGATTTTTAAAATTTTCAATCTACAAAAACGAAGAAAAACTCTCCGCATTTTTTTTTTCAGAAAGGGGTGCTATATTACTCCAGAAATATAAATTTAGCGTTTAGAAGTCAAGGGAGGTTAAATTGGAAGGATGTTGTATAATTTTATGGCCGGCTTTAATCCTTGTATGAATTTATATCCTTCGTAGTAATTTCTAGCAGTCCAAAGCTTATAAATTACAGTTGAGTTGGCTCCCTCGAGAATGTCTCCGATTCCCGGATTTTCGGATATAGCAAAGAAACCGGACACCTGACATGGTGTAATCCATTTGGCAAAAATGGAGGTGTGGACCTACATCCTGCTTCGCACGGATTCTACCAGGGTTTTCACTTCTCAGAATGTTTATTTAACGTATCTAAAGAAGAGAATAATTGATTATAATGGATACTTTTTCTGAATATTACATGTAAATCTGAGGAATTACCTCGAAAATAGTTTTATACGCTTTGTAAATGGAAAACAGACCTAAATACACAACATTAATCTTAAAATGTTTAGTTAAACGGTTATTCTGTAATAGAAAATAACATTTTTTTATTCAAATACACTATAAAAAAATTGGTGTCAGTGAAAGCAATAAAGGTTCGGAGTGAATCCACTGAGTGAAATTATTGAGTACATTTTCTCTCAATATTGGGCATTTCGATCATTTTATTTACTTAAACTAATACTGAGTACTTTCACTCAAATACGTAAACTCGCATTTGGTGCACTTGTACCTAAATCAGAGTAAAGTCCTCATTACTAAGTGATCGCACCCTTTTTTATATCCAGACACATTGTCTTTGTCTGTTCCCATCGTCCCATTAGGGTTATCTCGTGACTGTGGCGTGGTGGATGGCAGTATGGCGTATGGTGTGCTTTGAAGTTGGACAAGTATCGATTTATCTGGTTACTCTAGTGAAAATTGTGCTTAAATGCAGTGATTTAATTACCATAATTAAAGACAATATATTAAGTCTCGATTAATATTTGCTTAAATAAACGGATAGTTAAATTGATATCTATAATTGCGTATTTGTAACGTTCAATATAGGTTATGGCAATCTATTCGTCCGATCAGTTCACCAATTCCTTTAGTCGAGACCTAAAATATTATCTCTAAAACAGATCTGTGTAGAAACCACTGTGGCAGCTTAGTAGTTTCTGACTTATAACGCTCTCTGAACGGTAGAAATAAAGTATTTTTTATTGAAAACTAAGTTTGTGAAAAAGGCGTGTTGTCGGGGCGAGCGTTCGCTGGAGAGTCCCCCTTGGTGTGGGGTCGCTCGCAGAAGTACCAGCATGTGTGCACAATTATATATTATATTATATATGAGTAAAAAATTACTCAATAATAATTAAATTTAAATCATATTAGAGGAAACGTTAACTAACTCTAAATTGGTTTTGTATATTCTAACCGAATGTATACATTTATTTTCTCAGTTATAGTAAAGTTTTCTGAATTTTTCCGTTATTTTTGCCAATTTTCTAAGTAAAAGTCGGGTTTATTTCCACCGTTCAATTTTTAATGAAATTATGAACCTTTCATTATATATTAGACGAGATACTGATGAAATTTCTAAAAAATTATCAACCTTCCTCAACCTTTTATTGAAACAATATTTTTATCGAAAGGAAAAGTGAGATAGGTACGTAATAAGAACCATAATATCTACCATCTTTAAAATTAGTTTTATGTTCTATTAATAGTAATCGCGTGGTATAATAAAAATTACGTTTCAAGTGTCACTACTTGGTGCCTGTTTGTATTTGTTTTGCAACTATTTTTACCTAACCTTGTGTTAAATGCAACGGGATGATTTCATGCTCGTCTGGATAGAAGGACGACGCGGCGAAAGTGATTCCAACTCGTAAATTAGGGGGCAAATGTGCTGAAAATAAGCCGCGCTTTGTTATGTGTACGCACAAGTCGGCCGTAATAAATCGCAGTCACTTAACAATACATTGTTTTTGTAATTCTCACCCCGAAAAAACTGCCCATAAAACCGGTAATAGTAACCGAGGCAGAAGTAAGCAGGCCTATATTTAAATTTGTTTTAATTGATGTGTGAGGGGTCGCTTCTTCATTTTCTTGACGCGAACTCTGCACGGACAAAAAGAAATAGGTAAATTTTAATAAAAGGTGCATGTTACCTAAAGAGAGTGAATGGAGTTTGAGAAGAACAAACGAAGTGGATGAAGTAGGGTCGTTTTCATAAAAAAAAACAGAAAGAAAGACAATAAACAGATAAAAACAATGTCGAGAGCAGAGGTCTTTCAGAACAAAGTGGATGGAAGAATACGCGAGTGTGAAAACAACGTCAAGAACAAAAAGAAGAGAAAGGACTAGGAACAATAGTTATTTGCACCATAATGGATTATTTACCAGTGGAGGACGATTTTGTGCCCGAGCGGAGCGAGGGCTGGCAATATAGTCCGAGACTGGTAAATTATACTTAACTGCTGCGTGGTGTATAAAATTTTTTCTGCTCCCACAGTTCTATGATTCTTAATAAAACTGCACAGTTTTTCAAACTAGAACATCCTGAAACATATACAGGCCATTCATTCCGAAGATCATCGGCAACGTTACTGGCTAATACAGGAGTTGATGTCCACCATGTCTCTTGATTAGCAATCAAGAGACATGGTGGCTCGAAATCAGTCATAATTGCAGAAAGTTATGTTGCTGACAGTTTAAGTAACAAAAATGAAATAGCCAACAGGATTCTTTCTTAATATATTTTTAAAACATGCTATATTTCGAACATTTTTCACATCCTGACTTAAACTGTTATATTTACTAATAAATGGAATTTTGTCCAGCTGCTGTATGCACTTTTGCAAGATAAACTTGTGATTCCCTCTTGTACTATAATTGTGGATATTATCAAAAGTCTCCAATATTTTTTTCAAGTATTGTGGTATTCCCCAATGTAATTTTATGAATAAAAACTAATACATTAAACTCTAAAAACTTGTCTATATACATCTACTTCAAAATACCCAACATATCCTCAACTCTTGTATATCTGTTGCATCCTAAAATTACCCTCATAGCCCAATTATTTAATTTCTGTAATCGTGCAATAGCACCCCTATTACTTAAGTATAGTACAGTACTACAGTAACAAAAGTGAGGTAATATTATGGTATTAGTATGACTTTTTATCTAGTATCATACCTTTTGTTTTTGAAACACTTCTACTGTAAAATCCACTTACCTTCTTTAAAATAATGTATTAATACTTTATTTACTATACTGGGAGCAATAAAATGTATTAAAGACAGGCCTATACCTGAGTATGCAAGGTGATTAGGGAGAATCGCACCAAAATCCAGAAAGTGTTTAGAGATCAATCAATAGTGGTGGTGTTGAATATTTAATCAAAAAACGCTATGATTAATTAATCGATTAGAACATCAATAATTTTTTTTGGACTGTTTTGAAAACAAATAAAAATCCCATAACATTTAAGTTTTTTCTTTTTATTTTCTATCCATTCCTGGAGTTTGGTCCGACTCACCCTCTATGAGAGAGGTAAAGAAATCAAAATCAAGAACCATAGAAAAAATAAAGAATTAGGATACAATGGATTTAAGGACGTTTTCATCTAGAAGTGAATATAAATAAGAAAATCGAGTAGGATGATAAAGAATTGAAAAGAAAATACATAGAACAATATCGGTTGGAATGGACTATAGAAAAAAATTCAGAGAAAGTAAAATCTAGAACTATAAAGAGAGAAACAGTCAGGAACAAAATTCGTAGAACATTATCGTTAGAATAGATTTAAATTAAATTAAGAATAGAAACTAGAAAAGATAGATACCAGAACAACATACATGGAAGGGCATTAAAAAAAATGGAGAACATGAAAAAAAAAGAAGTGTTGACACCTAGAGCTGAATATACTAGAAAAGAAGGAAGAATAGAATCAAGACAAAAAATGAAAGAAAGAATGAAGAACATATTGCTTGGAATAACGTTGCTGAATCGATAAGTTTGGCAACAAAAAGGGAGACGCATTGAAATAAATACGTAAACTCTGAAGATACAGTATTGTGAAAGTAACAACAAACAAACCACCACTAGGTAAAACGAACACTTGAAGACCTGGAAAGCGATAGATTGCAATATTTCCAATAACTAGAGGTCTTTAGGGAAAAATTAAAAAACAAGCAGTTGGCTATTTGAAATAAGACTAGAAGACGCATTTTTCACAGACAGTTTATTTTTAATAAGAAAAAACTAGTTCTGACGGCATTATTAAAATGTATGCTTTGATTCAAAAGTAATTGATGACTTATTTGGAATGTCTGTCAATTTCTTATGTTTATATTTATTGGAAGCACTATTACAAATATTAATAATGATGCTTTTCCAGATTTATATGTAATTTATCTCCAAAGAATAAAATTTTTGTAAATTAAACCGTTCTTTTTGATAAGTTGTAGATTTTATTATTTAGATCTAGGTATGAATCTAGGTCAAAAAGTAAAAACAGACTATTGCAGACTTCTTATCTTCTCTCATAAGATTATTCTGTTGAGGCAACTGACAAGTTCCATTTGCTTCTTGTCAAGAAGGTACTGTTATTCTACTCTATTTCATACCTAATTTTTCCTTTCATAGTACCTATTGTATCCACATTTAGTTTTATTCCTGAAACTTCCTCGTTCGATTTGATTAATTTGTAACGTTGTTAAGTTTGAAATATTCGTGGTCCCACTTACTGAGAAAAAAATTCACTTCAATCAGAAGTGGGCTAAGTCCTATTAAGTTGCAAAAACTCAAGTAAATATATTTTTTCGTTTATTTTCTCATAAAAAATAACTCCGGCTAAATTTCGATATATTAAGCAATTTATTGCTAAAATATATAGTCGATTTGTATTTTCATGGCGAGCTGAGACTCATAAAATATTTTTCACCGGTCACTTTATGTAGGTTTTGGTAATAAATCAACGCGATACCAATGTACATCTGTAGATCTCGTAAATACGTCCAGGGGAGTTTTATTGACGCGGCAATCCTTCTTACGACTGGATGGACCATTAATTTATCAAAGTACACAAGAAAATTTCATGCACATTGCGACCATATGCAGAATAAGATGTTTGACTGCATGTCGTCGATATTATTAAAACTCGTTTACAAAGTTTTCTAAAATAAAAGCTTCTGGATAATAATAATTAGCTGCGTAGGCCCAATTTTCTCATTAAAACCCCCGCAAAAAGGTTTTTGTCTGCCAATAGTACATTGTGAGAAAGTTTTCCTCTCTAAAATCCAGACACCTTAGAATACATACATTTTTAACAATGGCCAAACTTGACAGAAGACAGCTGTTAAGTTACCGGAGTTTCTGTGGACGATAGACATGTATTCAAAGCCTTTGGACCTATTATATTTTACCAATTACCTGTTAAATAATATTCTGTTTTCATATAATTAACAATTTAATTTTAAAATTGGCTGGCCTGGAGCCAGTATCGGCTGTCACAGGTGCCTTGCTTTTGTTAAAAATTACCCTACGCCAGATTTAAAAACGAATGGCCTCCAAAAAGCTCTTGTTTCCTTCATATCCTCGGATATCATTCTGGTAAAAGCGCTATATAGACGAAGGGGAGCTCAGAGGGACAGGAAATAGGCAATTTCTAAATTAGGGTGTGGAAATTTTTTGCTTCCAACTTCGCCCGGTTTTATACCCACATGAGATCTTTCAAAAGAATGGGAAATGACCTAATAAATAATTCTTGTATTGGAAATCGCGATACTTACGGCGAATTGTTTTGTTGTTTGATAGAATAATGTGTAAAGTTCATTTTTATATTGATTAAAAAAAAATTAAGTAATGCTATAGTTCCCTAGTTGTTCAAGATGTATATTGCACATAAAATCTTATTAAATAAAGGAAATGTAAGGATATGTTGCCATAAAACATTAAATGTAATATTTTTCTCCTATAATGTTTTACTTTAACAGAGATTAAGGGAGTTGGCAGACTATGAAAGCAAACTTTGCTTTTTTTGGATGTGATATATTCGTGACATAAAGTGAATAAGGTCTGCACAACTGTTACGGGCTATTCATTCCACAGTATATATTTTTAGTTCCATTGATGTTTTTTTTTTCATATTACTCAGTTTTACCAGTCGTACAAAAATTGCTCTTTGCATCTTTCGTTTATTCCTAAAGTTACATGTAAATAACGAATGTATATGCCCAGTACAATTAAACTTTGTTTAAGTATCATTATCTTCCTATTATTAAGGACAACGTATGAAGGAGAAGGGACAGCATATTATTATCCGTTTAAATAGTCCCAAGAAGGGACTTGCATTGTTAAGTTTTTTGTAACCACTTTACTCTAGAAATAAAGGGAATGTGAAAAATTCCATTAATTAAAGGTAGTGTCAAGTGACAACGTATGCCAGTCTTTTATGTCGACTCCGTTGAGGTTCTTTCACACTCAACACACTTATGGAGCTGATTGGCTACTTTATCCCTTTCTATCTGTGGTTTAGAATTCATTGAATTGATTGTCTTCGGGTTTGGTGATTAGGCTGAAAGCTATTATAGATTTACACAATAGAATTTGATTATAATATAATAAACTAACAAGTTTATACCAGTCGATGTTTAACCGGAAGTGAAGATGTTATCTATTGCCTTTGTTAATTTTAAAGGTAAATTTGTACAAATGATAGTAACATTCAACTTCTAATCGAAAAAAATTATAATCGATATACGATGCCAGAAAGTATATCCTACTATGGAGCTGCATAAGTGTATTCTTTGTAGATAAGATGTGGTCAACATATTTGAGATTGGTTAAAATTGATGAATGAAATGTCAAACAATATGTTCAGGTTATGTTTATGCCAGGACGTACTACAGATATTGACAAAAACGAAAAGGCAGAATATGTGAAAAGAAAGATTTACAACTGCTTTTTTGGACCAGGATCAGCTTTTAATATTTTTATGGTGTCGGTAAGCATTTGAAAAAGAGTATTGTAAATACTGGAAGATCAAGACAAGCTCATACGAAGGAAATGTACTGGGTGTTTGAAAAGTTTGTACAACATTTTAGGAGGTGAAAGTAGAGTCAAAAATAGTAAAAAAAGTTCCTATAAACATTGGTACTCCGGAGCATCGTTACTGAGATATGGCCCTCCAAAGGGCGTGCTATCATTTAAATTCTTACGTTTCTTTAATTTCTTAGTTGTGATGTTTGTGCTTGACTTTGCATTTCATTCGATTTTTTTACAACCATGAACCATCATAAGCAGATGCTCTTCTTACACTCGCAGTAGAATTACGTTAAAAAAAAATCTGAAAATTACTTCGTCTAAATAATGCCTCCAAGACGGCCAACTATTTCCACTACAGAAACCATAAATAAAATGCATGTCGGCATATTCACGGTTAGTAAAAGCATGATAGTTCATGATTGTAAAAAGCACACGAAAGTGACAATCATTAGTATGATTACAATGAAAGTGTCACCACGAAAGATGCCTACTATGTGAAAATGTTAATAAAGTTACTATCCTGAGCCATAATTATTTAAAAAATAATGATTTCTGACTAAACTACGCAGAATTCGAAAAAAAAGTTGACATTTTTTCTTCAAAAAAAGTCTAATTCATTAAAAAAATAATTTAATTTGCTTATAATAATAATTCAAAGGAATACAAAAAATTCGAAAAATTTCTGTTAAGGATAGTTAGAAAACTATCCTTGTTTTTATAACTGATTTTGATGAAACTTATGATATTTAAGGTCCCTTATGGTATGATTATTACCTACAATTTTCATTTCATTATCTTAATCAGAAAGAAAGTTATTTTAAAAAATATCCAAATGATAAGACTCCTTTGGAGGGCCATATCTCAGTAACGGTACTTCGGAGGATCAATGTTTATAGAAACTTTTTTACTATATTTGACTCTACTTTCACCTCCTTAAATTTTGTACCAACTTTTCCAAACACCCTGTATATTGTTTCTAAGGAAAGCTAATGAAATTTTAATTATGACCAGGATCAGGTTCTGTTCAGTGACTTTACTGTGAATATATTGAAATAATAATTGGCTCACTTTTAGACTGTGCAAACCGCAATGCAGTAGTAGTAGTTGTCACTTGACTCTACAGGGTGTATTAAATAAAATTGTCAGTAGTCGATGGTGGGAATTAAGGCAAAATTCTTAAGGAAACACGATTTTTACTTGTCGACGTTTCATCATTCTATATATTGTAACATCCTCAGCATAAGTAAATAACTGATGCTTTTAGCCGATTTTCAGAGTTATTACATTTTCTTCAATGCAATTTTTATTTTCCAAGTTCAACAACTGATTGACGATGTACTACTACTATCATGTCATTGATTTAAACCAATTTATTTTTAATCTAATCTCTTGCAGCAGCCGGGGTAAAAAGCGTAATTTATCTGGCGTGCACATCTACTCATAAGATGAGTCAACACATTTAAAGCTAAGTAAACCTCTGGGCAACGCCGACGGCGTGCAAAAAAGATAGAAAACTGGCACCGCGTTTATCCTCGTAAAAAGTTACCATGGGCGCCTTTTGAGGTGGGCAAATGACACCTCCTTACATACAAGTTCGGTAATAGTTTAGTACGCGGAAGCTATAGTATATTTAACTCCTGAACTTTTCTTATTTTTTTTTAATTATACCAATATTTCAAGAGGAAACTCCTGTATGTCGAGAGATGTATTTATTATCTGTTTTATTTAATATATTACAAATTGGTCAGTTAAAATGGTTGTTTTATCATTTACGATTTACTACTCATGATCCTTAGACCTAAAAGGAGATTACGTATTTTGATTTTTTTTTAAATTTGGCCTCCATTTGATTCCGTGTTAACGGCGCCCATGGAAGTTTCCCAGGCAAAAAGCGCGACACGACAAACTTCATCCCTTCCCATGTCTAGCAACTGTTCGGCGTCACCGGAGATAGAAGGAACTGCAAGTGCAATATTATTTCAATGCGGAGGAAAGCGAGCAAAAGGAAAAAACGATGCATCATCCCATACAAAGACTTCGCGGTGTGCGGAGCCATATTTCGGTAAATACCGTCTGTGGACGAACGCTAGGATTTCGTCTGGCTTCCTGGCTATTTGAAAGGGAGAAGTTCTTTCATTGAATCACTTAAATGTATAACACGTACGCCTTCGTGCATTGCAACACTGTATCGAAACCAACAGAAGAATATAAAAGGAAATACAAAAAACAATAAGGTTTTCTCATATACTTTTCAAAGGAAAAATACAGATATGTTTCATAAAACAAATATACCCTTAAAAGTAGTTTGGAAAATAAACAATTTTGTACTTGAATATCACTTGGTCATTCTACCCCCTGCGTTATATTACTTTGTTTTTCTTGTAAAAAAAATCTCCGCCTCTTTTCCTTTGGATTTGCAGTTCTTCAAACGAGGAGAGAAAAAATTTATTTTTACATGTTTCCATAAATATGGAAATGGTGCAAATAGTTATTTATGGTACTATAGTGTAGTCACGCAGGGAAATGTTTAATTTTCCCAAGTGACTTATATGACGTAACACACGAGTACCTTACAAAATTTTATCCAACACTTTCATAGAATTTCTTTTTAATAATAAATAAAAGTAACTTAACATTTCAAGCTGTCAATGCCAGAAAACGTAATTTAACGAATGAATGTATTTTTAAAGAGTACAAAGAATGCGAGTGTCTTCCTAAATTGTGTCTATAACCAAGGGTTGTCTGTAAACAAACAATATTTTTTGAGTTGAAATCACCTTGAAATCCTAAAACCAACGCTGAAAAAATGGAAAATGTGGAAATTCCATCTGAAATATTAGAAAAAGCTAATGCGGCTACTGCAGGCATCATTCCGGAGAAATCAAAATCTATATACAACAAAGAACTGAAGGAAAATCAAAGAAGGGGTGAAAGGCGTAAATGAATATGTCTTGCTGGCTTATTTTTTCAATTTAAATGAGAAATTAGCTCCATCCACATTGTGGACTAAATATTCCATGTTGAAATTCGGAAGAAGCGTTTCTAAAGTCAAAGCACAAACATTTTCAACCAAAAAAATCCAAGGTCTTAGAAAGAAAACAAATCAAACAATTTTTGCGTGAAGCCCTAGACGAAGATCATTTTATGAATAAGGTAGGTTCTACTGAATAGTTTAATTGAGTTATAATTATTAAATTTGTTGTTTTTAGGTGGCGTTGATATTAGGAGATTTTGACGCTTACCGTTGCGAGGAACTGACTCATTTATGCATAGACAATGTAGAGGACAAAGGGCAGTATATCCACGTCATGATTTCAAATACTAAAACGAACAAACCAAGAAGCTTCGCTGTGTTAAATAAAGGATTTTGTGTTAATCCAATGGAATTAATAGAAAAGTTAAGGCCTCAAAATGTGCAGCATAAAAGGTTCTTTTGCAATTTTCAAAAGGGAAAATGTATACGTCAATGTGTTGGTATTAATAAGCTATCAAAAATCCCTAATGTTGTTACGCGATTTTTGGGCTTGACAGATTCTAATTTATATACATGGCATGGCTTGCGTCGCGCATCTGCAACTCTCTTGGCCAGTGCTGGAGGGGATGTTACAACACTCAAATGGAGATGGAAGTCATCTACCGTGGCAGAAGATTATATAGAAGAGTCAATTTCCAGGAAAATTGATATTGCTAAAAAGGTACAAGGAGTCCAAACTCCTGAAGCAAGCACAAGCAAAGGGGCAACCTATAAATTTACCACAACCACAAAATGATTCCAATAATCCTTCGGCATCAAATTACGGCTTTACCATAAATGTTAATGTTAATATCAATAAGTAGGTAGATTGTGAGTTTTGTAGCATTTTAAGCTATTTGTTGACTTATTACTGTTTCAAATTGGTTTTCTTTTAAAAACTAGAAAAATGAACCGAACATTTGTCTTTTTTTATTTCCATAAGTCACTAGTGGGTTATAAGTCATAACTTACTAGTGACTTATGACTTATAACTCACTAATGACTTATATGCCACATTATTCCTTTAAATCCAAATTATTATAGTATCATCACAAGTGTTGGATAAAATTAGTTACTTTTTCTACTATCGAAAAGTATTTACTGAAAAATTTCTTTGATATTCGGCTTGGTGTTTTGTTGTGATGAACACAAGTTTTGAATTACTATTATTTGCCATTATTAACATTGCCATGATGAGACTAGGGTTGCCAGATCTCCGGGTTTTCGTGGTATATCTTCGGGCTCCCGGTTAACATGTCATTTCTCCGGGTTTCCTGGAAAAATTGTGATTTCTTCTCCACATGTCCTGATTCCGTCGTTTTTTTTTAGACAATTATTATGTGCTTCAAGTGTGTCACGAAGGAAAGAAATATATATTTCCTGAGTACGTTCTTTTTTTTAAAGATCGATTTCTTCGAAAACAATTTGATTCTCAGATTTTCTGAGACTTTTTTTTTATGCATTAATTACTCCGGGGTCTGTTATGAAATAGATCTGGTAACCCTAGATGGGACATGAGAGAGATATAAAATTTTAATTACGAAAACGCGTCTAAACAAATTTAAACCAAATTGGAAGAATGACACTATTGACAAAACAAGACATACTTAATCAACATTTCTAATTATTTGGTTTGCATATTTTCTCATCAACGGTGATATCATATCCCTGAATTGTAGATTGTTATTTGAAATTAGATTTATTTATATCAAAAGGTTATCGCCATGAAAGAAAAATAAATTGTAGTACTTAGTATATAGTAAAAACACAAAACATGCGTCAGATGTGTTTGTTTGAGACGAATATGTAACAAGTCTGTTAATCCGTTATCAGGAAGGTCAATTTGAATATTCAAAATTCATTGGTACTCGTTTACTTGTACTATTAAATCCAAAAATATAATTTTCTTAACATTACCCCTAGGGAAGACACTATACAGGGTCTAAATAAATTGAAATGGGATACAGCTTAATGACAGATTGCTATTGAGATGAACATGTGTCTCAGTCAAATGTCGCTCCTTGTCAGCCTACAGGAGTTCAAATGTAAATAAACTTACTGCATTTGTTAATATTTCTAAGACCATTTCACCGGTTAAAAGTTTGAATAACTCTAAAACGCTTTCTCCTATTTAGATAAAATTTCGTATGTTACTAGTTGTACATAGATATTATCTTGTGACGTAATAACAAGAATAATTACATTTGTATAAATGGAAAAAATCCTTTCATCACCAACCCAACTTGCTCATATTGTTGTGCAGGGGGCTTTACAAATTTCCCGACGATTTTCACGCATTTAACTGTAATTATTATGCTACACAGTGATGTTTTTGGTGTACCAAGGACAGGTTTAGGACCTATAACAATTTTTGCACATCGCTCTCTTGGTAGGGTATTTGTTTCTTCCTCACTGTTCCTTTATTGCCCTATTACTGTCATCTCAAAGTAAAAGAATTACAGTTGTATATTAGTTTTGAAGTTTCAGAGATCTTAAAGGAAAAACTTCGCTGTGATAAATATAACTGGTGAAATTTTCAACATTGTCTTAAATGGTTATCGAAATATTACCAAAATTAAAAAAGTATCAATAATAAATGAAACGTATTAAAAAAATGCAAAACTACCTTATTAATTCCACAACGCTAATCACAAAACAATTGCAGACTATGTAAAGCAGATAAACACTGGCACTGTTTTGATCGGATTTTGAGAGATTAATTAAAAATACCTTCAGAAAAACCTCGTCGTGTGAAATTCAACCCCTTTCATAATCGACTTGCTTTTGTAAGTCGCTTTATTGTCCCTAATTACGCCTGGGAGGAGGGTACAACGAAGAAAAGCAATTCCACTTATTTCCAGTTTATAATCAGGGGTGATCACTCTCCTTAAGATTTGTTTACTCAATACAGGATTCATTACAAAATTATGTTGCTGCAAAATTCATTTTAGCTGTCCGTAGACTGACAGGGATAAATATTTACCGTATTCTTTATTCAATCCGTCGAAGTGTGCTTTGTTTTTGGATTAAAATTGAAAAATTAAAATTAAATTCATCCGGATGATGCTGTCATACATTTTTTACGTCTTCTAGCAGTCCTGACTTGTTTTAAAATACGTAATTTTCAAATAATTGTCATAATAAACATAATTTTAAAAATTTATAAGTGGTTTTTAATGCAGTTTTGGATAAAATCTTATACATATATCGTCAAGAAATTTACTTCACAGGATCTAGAAGCTTCAATTACTTGGTCGAACTTTCTCTTCATCTGTAATAGGAATTCCTGACTTCATATACAGCGTGTTCTGCAAATAAGTGTAAAATATTAAAATAGTTAATTATTATTTGTTGAGTATAAAGGGGTTTCCCTTATAAAATACTTCTATTGAAGCATTCTGTATGAAGTTATAGGGGTTTAATGTCTGGAATTGAATTAGGTTTTAATTTTTTTTTTTTTCAAAAATCAGTAAAAGGTTATCAACTTAGTGTAACCACATTTCGAACTTATCAAATGTTAATTTAATAACGTTCTAATATTGTTTTGTCCTTGTCTCACAACAAGAGTGAAAATTTTGAAATGATACAAAATTTTTCGTTGTTTGAGAAAAAGAAATATATAAAAGGCCCCTAAAAAATCGGTAAATAATTTATCATATACATAATATCTCTAGTAGGGTGGCCCAAAAACAAACGAATTTTTTTTTCGTTTCTCTTGTGAAAACATGTTAGTTTATCATGTTTTAAGAGCCCCCTTAAAAAATCAGCTCAAAAAAATTTTATTAGAGGTCGCTCACGATTTTTAAAAATTTCCAAAATCGTCAAAAATTTAATTTTTTTTAAATTTTTTTTTCGTTTTTTTATAATTTTCTAGGTTGATAAAAATCTTGATTCTGAAAATTTCAAATCTATATTTTAATTTCTAAAGGTCACTCATAATTATTTTAAGTTTTAAAGTAGTGCACCTAAAATGTTTTCGACGACCTCTAAAAATAAATATCAACGAACTAATATTTTTTTATTGAATTTGATGAACAAAGGAATAGAAATAAATCACGAGACACATAAATTAAAAAAAATTAAAAAATTATAAATATTTGATACTCAGAGTTCGGTAGTAAATTTTGCCTCGAGAAATTCTTGAAGTGTCTCGTGATTTATTTCTATTCTTTTGTTCATCAAATTCAATAAAAAAATTATTAGTTCGCTGATATTTATTTTTTGAGGTCGCTCGAAATCATTTTAGGTACACTACTTTGAAAGTTAAAATAATTAGGTACCTATGAGAAATTAAAATTAGAAATTAGAAATTTAGAAATTGAAATATCGATTTGAAATTTTCAAAATCGAGATTTTTTCAACTTAGAAAATAACGATAAAAAAAATAAAAAAAGTAAATTCAATTTTTGACGATTTTGGAAATTTTTAAAAATCTTGAACGACCTCTAAAAATTTTTTTTGAGCTGATTTTTTGAGGGGGCTCTTAAAACATGATAAGTTAATATATTTTCACAAGAGACACGAAAAAAAATTCGTTTTTTTGGGGCCACCCTAATCTCTAGCCATGGAAGCAGATGATTCATGTATTTATATCTTTTATATATGTGACGAAAACCCAAATAAATTAAGAAAAAACTAAAACTATGCCACAATAAACATATTTAGGCAATAACTATATTTATTACATTATTTAAAACATCTTTAAATTCTAAATTTCGAATCGAGTATAAGTACGTTTTAGCATGTCGTGCTTCCAAATATTCAAATTTGACTGTAATTTGTTAATATTTTCTCACTAGTTTTCTTGCGATACAACAGCTTGTTAAAAGTGACGCCTCCGTATCACGTAACCACATCAAAAGGAGTCATCCTGAATGAGTGATTTACTATATGATTAATAGCTTGCCTAAAAAGCGTGGCCCTAAACGTATAAGAAAATACATTAATATTCATTCATGGGGCTGGACCAGGTGTTCCCTTTTTAACGGTGAACGTTTTAAGTGTTAATTAGCATTAGGTGAAAGTACGTGTTCTATATTAACAACTTACAGTACATTAGAAGCATATTTAGCACGTATTATACAAGTGCGTTCATGTTGAAGGGGACAAATTCGTTTAAAGTTCAGGTAAGTATTTTGTGAACACATGATTAGTATTTTTTGAAATAAGAACATTGTATACAGGGTGTCTCAAGAAGATCATATTATGCAGTCATCAGTGATTTTTTTAATGAAACACTCTGTATATTATGCCATTTTTTAATTGTACGGTAAATGACATTTGCAAATTAATATAATGAAATACACACAAGTAAGTAAATAAAATGTTTAAATTGAACAACCTTGATAATTTTGGATATGCTTGGTGGCTTTTGTGTAGAATAAGAACACAGTCTGAAAAAGTGTCGGAAATCTCTGGACATAAATTTTCAACAAAAGCCTCACTTCATCACTTCATTGTCATAATGTATCCCTCTTAATTATTTGATATTTAGTGAGTTCAAGGTAGTAGAATAACTGAAATTGATAGCATTGAAGACATCGTATTAGTGGCCACTTTTATTAAAACGATGCTAATAGCATTAAGTTTGTCATTGTGTAGATGTACTTTGTGCTGTATATTGTAGCTGCTGAATGTGGAGATTAGTACTACCTTTAAATTTTTGATCATTAGCGTAATTACTCCCACATATTGTACATATGATTGTAAATAATAATCCAATTACCTGGTTTTAACCCTAACATCATTCCTCTAATAAAAAAACGGTTTTTGAGATTTCAAACTGACCTGAGTAGGTAGTAACTGGAAATAAAATCGAATTCACTATCTCATTTCACCATAACCCCATACCCTATAGCTTCATAACCCCATAATGTTACCCCATTAACCCCGTAACCCGGGTTGGGCGAGAATGTCCACAAAACTGTGGGAACGTGGATTTCATACATCAGAGGTCCAACACTACATGACTTTGATTTCCATAATCTCATAACCCAAAAACCCCTTAACTCTGAGTCATACAGACTTTTGTAAAAATTAACCCCGGGTTTTTTCTCTCTTTATAAACATTGAAAAAATTGAATAATACTTCCTTAATTTTACAGCTTCGTAATCGTGAGCTTTTGTAATGGAAATCGTTCGAATAACAAATTATAAGAGTATGGGTTTTCTGGGGTTATGTGGTTGTGGGGTTATAGGGCTGTGGTGCAATTAGATCATTAGTTTTAGTGTTTTTGGAGGAGTTTCTTGATGTTAGAGTCAAGACACGAACTGATCTAGGCATTCTTACTTTGGATTCAAAATACTATGGAATACACTGCTCTGGTTCATTTTCTTTTTGTGAAGTTGTGATTATTATTGTGCATTAAGTATGATAACAACGGTATAAGATAATTTTACTTCAAGAAAAAAAGTTCGTTTAAACATAAGCTCAGAAAAAAAAGTACGTTCTTTTTCACTTATTTCATTTGAACTGTATGATGACATCAGATTATAAACTAAACTGGGACTGCTTTCTATGTTATTACGTTAAAAACTCCGTTGCCTGAAGGGCTTTTGGTTAAGGTAAATCAAAAATAAGGTATATTCTTTAACATAGTTTATTCGAATTTTCACTCATTACTCTCAAGTAAACCTGAGAATGAATGGGACAGAAAATAAAAAGCTATAAAGCTACCTTCCTTTGCAACAATTGTATCCTATTTTCTACTCTTCTTTAATCACGATATTTGCAATACATATTTGAAGTATTCAAGTTTCTGTCCTTTACATTCGTTGTTATCATAAAATTCCACCCATCTAGTGTTTTATATAGAAATTACAAGGACATCATTCAAGATATATTTCCTATCCATTTTTTTATCTTTGCTTTTACTTTAATTTACCTTAATAGGCAATCCTTCAGATTATAATTAAGCGATTGAGACAAACATATTTAAACAAATTGCTCATTTTCAATCCACATGGTGTCAAATTTAGAATAAGTTCGAATGTTATCAATATTTCGAGATTAAGTTACGGAATTAAGTTATAATTTCGAATATGGTAGGTATTTCCTGTTTGTCGATAGAGGACGCTAGTTACGACTTACACTAAGACTAAGACTTCTGTTTTCATCATAAGAATGCCGGCAACTTTGACCAGAATTAATTAAAGCTTCATCAAAGAACTCGAGCGTTTTCGAATTGAAAACGATCTTTCACCTCATTGCATATTAAACAGGAACATGAACCTACTGTTAAGTTTTTAAATACAATGCAAATTATCTGCGACTAAGGGCAATTTGGAGTTTTACTATTGTTAAAAAATTGAATTCTAAAAAACGTTTTAATAGTAATAAATTCTAGTATAGTCAGTTGAACATGTATAAAAACGCCTAGCAATAAAAAGGTAAAAAATAATAATAATGTGTAGAAAATTTCTGTTGTATGTTAATTTGGCCATTATAATTATTTATGTACTCCAACAATTTTATTATATTGATGGTAAATTTTGGTTATAACATATCAAAGTAGTAACAATGCGCCGCGACTCGATGATCACCATGCGATTATCTATTTTTGTATGTTTAAAGCCGCAATCAAATAAAATTAGTCGTAAGGTGTCCAGATATTTATACGTATATTCATGATTATCAACGCAATTTATGTTTAATCATCTCTGAAGTTGGTACTTTATTTTCTTTATATAAATTATAAATTGTCCGCCGAATTACGTCTCTCGTCATGTCATCGACATTTTTAAATTGTTGTTTTCGCCGCATTGCTACACTGCACTGCTAGCCAATTTGTCAACAACTGAAATTTATGGCCCAGTAACCGAGTGCGGCTGTGTTTGTTCGCCGTTTGCCCGCATGCGCATAGAATAGAACGTTTAGTTAGACCAGACTTGTATATGGGTATCGCTAAATAAATATGGGAACAAGTTTTTCAAATATTTCAATGCCGAGTTGCTGTGTAGCGACCGAACCTGGTAAATATCGCCAAGCTCTTTGCTCTTCAATTGAGATCTATAGACTATACCTTCTGTTGTTTTTTCAACAACTTAAAGTAGTTTTATCATTCTGATCCCCAAATTAATTGTTTTGATTTCTGAATCTACATAGATAACTTTCTTTGAAATGTGGTACAATTTACAGGTGGATTGCGTATTATCCATTATTGGTGATGATACCCCGCATTACGTCAACAAATGTTTTCTTAAACTTAATTGGTTTGTATAGAAATAAACCACAATAGTTACGATAGAAAAATCATTGACAGGGCTTATCAGTTAAATTAAAAATGAATATAAATGCTGCAAATTTCTATTTAGTTGTTCACTTATAAAGAGATGATAAATCATCTATACTTAAGTGGAGGTTGACGTATTTTATTTTCAAGTAGTGTTACTCAAAATGAAAATGAAATTCTTTAATTTTTAATCCGAATTGTTGATTTGTGAAGAACAAGAGATCATAGCAAAGATAATTTTTACCCATGTTCATTTACTACTATCTTAATATTCCTAAAAAACATATCCACTAATATATTTTACTAAATTGACGAAATGGTTTAATATATTCCAATTTTTTTATTAAGCTTTGGCACCCTGTGGATTAAAAAAATTGACTCCATAGCTTCAGTTAGGTTCTTATAATAGTTTGACTAAAGTGCTTCTCGTTTTTGTACTCTGTGTAACACAAAAAATATTGATAAATTGTAACAATCCGTAATCGTGGCGCATTCGCCATAATATAGAATAAAACTAAAAATATTTAATGAATTAAACATTACCTTTTATTTTGCATTTAATTAAATAAATACATGCGTTCACCACTTTCTAACCACTTTTTAAATTCTCACCTTAAAAAATACGCAGTGCTACCGAAATTTCCAACCTAATTGATGGAGAGCCAGTTTTTGAGACTCATGGTCCTAAATATTTTTAAATACTTTACAAAAAAATACAGATGGTATTAAAAATTGATACTAAATTGTTTTTTGATAATGTTAAAAAATGCTATTTGTTTTCGATTGTCTTATTAAAAATTTGTACACCCATGTAGCCAGGCTACATGAATTGCGAGATAAAGTATATTTACAAAATGGTAAATAAAATTCATTTTTTAGCCTAGTATTAGCATTATGAATATCTAATTAATTTATAGTCACCAATATTCTTGAAAACATTCATACACAATTCATAAATAAAAATACCAGTAAGCGTTAAAATCTTACAACTTTTAAATATATCTCTACACGAATAATATCTAGAAATGTCAGCTACAAATCTTAAAATTCTTTTTAGTGCTATAAACACATCCGAAACCAGGGAGGAGTTACCCCAAAAGATTACTCCATAACCCAGTCGCGATCCTGGTATAAACATATTAGTTATTCTTTAGATAAGATCGGTTTCATATTTCTAAATAAATATCACACCGAATTTAGTTTTGTAATTAGGTTTGCACGCATCCTTCCAGCTTAAAAACTCGTCAATGACAATACCCAAAAATTTCGTGTGATCCACGAAAAAATCTATTGTAGATTTATTTATGTTAATGTTTACCACCTTAAAACATTATTTTTGTCTGTTGTGGAATCGGATAATTTTCGTTTTGTTGTTGTTCAGAAAAAGGTTATTCGAATTATATCAGTCGGTTACCTTTTATAATACTCCGTTAAATGCCATCTCCAGTTCTTTATCTGATTTTTTTTATATGTTATGTCAAAATCTCAATAGAAAAGTAGAAAACTAACCTGGACAATGTGTCTAGCATCTTCAAAATCTTGTATGTACAAAATTTCAACGCAATATAGTATATTTTCTAAAACATCAAAATGTTATTTTAATAAAACCATTCTTGTTATTGTTATATATATACCAGCTTCTAAATTTAAGGCGATTTTTCGTCTTACATAGTAATGGACACCACACTCTATCTGACATTCAAAACAATTGACATCAGCTTTACTACCGCCTGCTAAATATTGATACTATTTTCTCTCCTTGCTGTACAGTGGATCCTGGATTGTGTATCGGACCTTATCTTGCATTGTAATATCCCGTTACTGTATTTGCACAGTCTACTCGGGCATTATCTTCCAGAGATAAGGTCGTCACCAGAATTCATGGAAATGGATAATTCACTGCAAATAGTCGGGCACAATGTCGTTCTTTGTTGTCTGTGTAATGTCCATTGTTGCATTTAGTAGGTTCCTGCAAGTTACAGGTTCATATATACACTGTGATTATCTGAGAATGCCACTATTGTTACTAGTATGTTACAGAAGTTATAACCGTGTTTCCGTTTTAGGTTTCCCAAATGAAAACATAAGGTATAGAACCTGATCTTTATTAATCTTTGGCGTGCTCTTGCTGTTCTCGGGCTAGGTTATGTAGGGGCTGATCCGGTATCAGAACCCCTTGGAATGTTATCTAAACCACAGTTCTAGTTTTAAAATCATTTAGAAATTTGAATATGAAAATAAATTAATTTTGTTCCAAATATACCGCGGAAGAGTTCTATCGTGACAGGGGTAAATTAATAATACCAACCGAATGCTTTAGCAAGCTCTATACTAGATACAACAGAAAATATTAATATCTTAGAAATTAATCACCCACCCTCCCGTTTCGACGTTAGTTGTTCCCCCACCCCCCGCCCCTTTCTTCGAAACAATGCTCTTACGTGCCTCGTTCATCTGCTGACACCTCACACAATACTTTCTTTGTACCACACGCCAAATCATAGCCTACTTAGCAAGCGCGTAGCGTGCTAGTCTGTGAGTTATTTTAAATTATTATCAGCGAACTAGTTAATATAATTTGAATTATTACACACAGAAGGAATTTATATTTTCCTTCAGTTGTAGAGGGTGGGCTAAATTTCACACTTTTGGAGGGGATAACTTAAAAATCATGCCGCATATCAGTAAATTCTACACAAAAAATTATACATGGTGTTCCACCTAAGAGGGATTCTTTTGTAGCTCTGTAAGTGAACTGTGAAAACTGCAGGTTTCTAACTCCTACGGTTTAGACCAGGGATGCACAGACTTATAGGGACAGGGGCCACTCGGGAAAAATATAAGCCAAGGACGGGCCACTACAAACAATATTTATTAACACAACATTTTTTATTTTTAAATAGTATGAAAACAATGATAAAAATAAAATAACCTTCAAAAATGTTTGTTGTAATAATTATGTAATCATTACAATGTAATATTTCATGTTTTATTATTTTGATGCATGACATTGCATTGAACTAACAAGTTTTTTTATATTTGGCTCCACATTACTTGTAGCCACACGTATAATTGCTTCCAAATTTTCATTTGCCAGACGGTTTCGGTTTTTCGTTTTGTTAAGTTTCATCACTGAAAACGTTTGTTCACAAATATACGTCGATCCAAATAAGCTTGCGCATTTCAATGCATTTATTCGCAACTCTTTATAAGCGTTTTTATCAACGCAACGGTAGAAGTTGAGTAAATTACCTTCATTAAATTTGTTTCTTAAATTATCATCATTTTGCATGTCTATTAATTCCAGCTGCATTAATTCCGGCGCATTTTCGGGTGAAATGTTGAAAGGATTGCTGAAAATGTCCAATAGCGGTTTAACTTTTTTGAAGTCTACAAAACGATTTTCAAAAGCTTGTATCAAAATATCAATTTTTTCAACATGAGCGAAATTGACGTCAGTTTTATTGAACTTCTCCATAATTTTTTTGTAGTTCGGAAAATGGCCGTAATTGGCTGAATTGATTTGTGTCCTGAAAAGACTCAATTTGCATTGAAAGGACGAAACATGAGAGTATAGCTGCGAAATCAATTGATCTTTGCCTTGGAGTCGCGTATTTAAGACATTCAAGTGATTTGTGATGTCTACAAGAAACGCTAAGTCACACAGCCAATCAGGGTTGTCGAGTTCGGGGACGTCGTTTTTCTTTTCCGCCAGAAATAGTTGGATTTCTTCAATCAAGTTAAGAAATCGCTGTAGTGTCAACCCACGACTTAGCCACCTTACTTCAGTGTAAAACAGGAGATCACCATATTCGCTTTCAATATCCTCGAGAAATTGTTTGAATTGTCGGTGATTGAGACCTCGTGATTTTATAAAGTTTACGGTAGGTACTACAACTTTCATAACATTTTCAAATCCCAATAATTTTGAACAGAGGGCCTCTTGATGTATAATACAATGAAACTGCATTAATTCCTTGGTATTTATGTTTTTAGTTTGTAAATATGTTTTTAACAGAGTTACTATCCCAGATGTACTTCCAACCATTGAAGGTGCTCCGTCAGTTGTAATTCCAGATATTTTCGTTAAATCCAAATCCATTATAGAACATTTTTCTAGAAGAGCTTTGAGCATGTCACTTCCCCTGGTTTGACTTGTCAAAGAACTCATACCAATCAGTTCTTCACTCACTTCAAAATTTTGCGTTACACCTCGTAAAAATATTAATAGTTGAGCAGTTGAACTTATATCTGTAGATTCGTCGAGCGCTATAGAAAAATACTCAAAACTTCTCGATTTCGTAGCTAATTGCTCTTCTATATTATCTGCTAATGCGGTAATTCTTCTTTGAACAGTCATCCGATTTAACTGAATTTTTTCAAACTTCTTTACATTTTCCGGACAAATTTTTTTTGCGGCGATATCCAAACATTGCTTAACAAACTCACCATCTTTAAAAGGCCGACAAGTTTTCGCTATTATTCGAGATATTTCAAAGCTAACTTCAGTGGCTGTTTCAGCATCTTGAATTGGTTTTGTAAACATAGATTGCTGGCCTATTAGTTCCCGTTGTAAAGTGGAAATTCTTTGCGTTCGATTTTCGCCAGTTAATTTGGTAAAAGTTGGATGCTGGGTTTCATAGTGCCTTTTCACATTATATTCCTTCGGAATAGAAACACTACTCTTGCATATTAAACAGACAATTTTGTTATGCGATGAAATAAAAAAGTATTTTTCGGTCCAAATATCATGAAACTGTCGATTTTCATCTTCAACCTTACGACTACGTTTCTTACTGGGGCCTGGTTTATCCATATCAAAATTAATATTATATGTTACAGTCGGTAAAAGCCAAGTTCGAACGACGAAATATTTACTCGTCACAGATTACAGTTCTCAAACAGTATAACGTTCGCTTATCCGTAGTCAAAACTTAACTGCCCCGGTAGCCGGCGATGCGTCGTATTTATACGAGTTACCAAACATCGAGAACCATCCACTTTGTTCGGGGATCGACGTGTTTCGCGAATCTGTAATCTAGTTGATGCGACAGATTTCTAGTCTCGTAATAATGTGCTTGGACCGGAGCGCGGCGAGTAGAATACTTTTAAAATTCGTTGGCGGGCCGCATAAACATCGACAGCCGCATGCCACCTACCTAGCAAGATTTTAGACTTTATGATGAAGAACCTTCATTATTTTTAAAATATTGCTCAACGATAGAACCAATGATAGAGAACTTCAAAAAGTCTCTAGTGTTGGTTTTTAGTACTTTCCAATGTTATTTTTTAACTTTCATGTCGTAAATTCTACGCAATTTTTTTTACATAACAAACGACTTAAGTTCTGTTGGCAAAAATTCTAGTTATCCAAAGTTTCAAAAACCGTAAAATATTGACACCAACGAATACATTCCGAATATTGATCTGATAAATGAGGTTGTATGCCTGACAAATTTCTTCAGATACATCTGTGTGGCTGTATCTATAGGAAGTTGCGATATAAATCAAAACTTTTATATGTAGTTTAGAACTATGTCGATAAAGCAAATATGTATGCTCCAGTTCGCCTAGAATAAGAAACGAATGTTGAAAAATGTTATTTATTGATAGGAATGATATAGTATATAGTTATGCAGTTGTTGCAAAGTCTGTATCGTAACTTATCTTTATTTCAGGCTGAACATTTGTAGTATCCTCATTTTATGTTCAACAAAAACCATGTTGCATCAATTTACGAATAAAATAATACGAAGAAATGAAACGAATTTCAGTATTTTGTTAGAACAGATCTAAAAAATTTTCAGAAAATGTGCCATAAATTCAAGGAATGGTAGAGCACCCAAAACTAAAACAATTTTTTCCTACAGACCATGGACTTTTTGTTTTTAATACAATTATTTATGACAATTTCTCTTCCGTGTAAATAATTAGATTACAACATCAACACGAAAAAGAGGAAACGATGTCTGACCACCTTTGCGTTGTTTCCAAAACGTATTAAAAAACTTACATACATACATAAAGGGTTATTAAATCCCCCTCCCTTTAATTAAAGATTAGGTCTTCATTGTTATTCATGGAAACCCTTCCCAAAAAGTTAGCACCCGATCGTATCTACATATGTTCCATTTATCTGTGTCAAATTATTATTTAACATGTATATTATGTCTGAATTACACGCAGCTTGTATCCGAAAAGGATACATATTTATTAAAATGAATATAAATTCAATTCAAGGATTTGGGTTATGGAAATTTAACTTGCTGTTTTGGGTATTCGCCCTTAGACGAAACTTCCTAACAAATATGTTTATTGTTATAAACTGCGTAAACGATTTGGGACTTGTTCGCTGGGGAATAATAATTAATTAAATTGCTGAAATGCTTGACACGATGTGGAATCTGCGGTTTTATCGGTGTCTTTTAAAAACATATATACACTACAATGTGGGTGCTTTGTTCGCAGGCTTCCTTAGTAGTTGTGTGAATGTTCGTGTTTGTCTCTGTTGTACGAGGGTGAATCAAATTAATGATGTTGACGTCGAGAACGAAATTAAAAATGCAAAATTACGCGAGATGTGAGCAGTTCTGTAGAAGATGGCCCCAAAACTTACTATTTTTTGAGAAAAAACTATTTGTGTGGAACTTTCAAGATCATACCCCGAACTGTTATTTCTCTATGTGATAATATTTTCAGACCCGTATCAGTAATAATCACAAGTTATTAGTATTATTACTGTTATTAGTGAACACATAGGAAAAAACGAAAACGACATTCCGTCATTATTTTTTTGTGATATACATATACAAAGTAGTCGATTATTCTACAGCAATAAATATAACAGAATTAGGTTATACCTGTGTAAGTAAATTAGTGGAATAACAAATACAAGGTAGATATTTTATTTAGGTGGATCTATTAATATGTGTTTTCGATAATGATTATACATTGGGTCATATGTCACTAATGGAAAACATATCCGTACTACATTTAATGAATAGTAAGGTATATTACAGATTGCCAGCAGGTCGACAGAAAAATAAATCCATCAAGTTAAAACTACGGCAGCTATATATTATAATCTTTTTCCATGTACACGAGGTGTAATAAATGTTTATTTATTTTAATAAAAAAGTGTATTTCGCTTAATACAAAACAAGTAATGTTTTCATAATACTTACAGTAAGTAGGTCACTCTCTGTCAGTATCATAGAGTAACAGTAAATTATCTAAAAATTTGGGTGCGACTTTTTATTATTTCTTTTTTGTATGAATTGATTCTATTAATTGATGGAGTAGGTATAAATTCCATTGAGTTTAACGAAACCAAACCAATGTATTTTTTTAGGCGGCAAAAAAATATCGTTATCATTTTGATTTTATTAATCTGAAAATATATCCTTACTGATTTATATTATACTCTGGTAGTGTGTCGTAGGGTATAAAGAAAACACAATTGTTATATCTGTTGTGCTCCCATTATAGTCCAATTAACTAAGCCTTTAAATCAAAATTTTGTCAACTTGGCTGAATTTCTGATATGAGTTAGTTTAAGATATATTATAACAATAAGTGAGAGTAATTTTTTGTTCAACCCCCGGCCAAGGGTGGAAAAAGATAAAACAAAGGGCTTTTTCAAGATAACTCAAAAAGGGTAAGAGCTAGAAAAAAAAGTTTTTCATGAAAGTTGTAAAGCAGACAATTCTACATAAAAATGGCCTCTTAACTTTTTCTTGTACTATTACAATTAACAGAGTTAGGGAGGCTAGAAGTTAAGGGAAGATTTCAGAAATTTAAAAAAAATCATAACAAACAGAAAAATGATTGAATTTTGTAATTTTTTTTTTCAATCTGCTCTAAAATATGTAACTTTTCTTTTCAGAGAAATAGATATATTTTTTAATTTTTAATAAGAAAGTTATAACAAAAAATCAAATTTTTAATCGTTAATTTTAATGATTTAACAAAATTAAATTTCTGAAATCTTCCCTTAACTTCTAGCCTCCCTAACTCTGTTAATTTTAATAGTACAAGAAAAAGCTAAGAGACCATTTTTATGTAGAATTGTCTGCTTTACAACTTTCATGAAAAACTTTTTTTTCTAGCTCTTACCCTTTTTGAGTTATCTTGAAAAAGCCCTTTGTTTTATCTTTTTCCACCCTTGGCCGGGGGTTGAACAAAAAATTACTCTCATTTATTGTTATAATATACCTTAAACTAACTCATATCAAAAATTCAGCCAAGTTGGCAAAATTTCGATTTAAAGGCTTAGTTAATTGGACTATTATAGCCTCGTATTATAATAAAACTTCTTGAAACCTCCTGTTTATGTGGATCTTATGTTATACAGCAAATGAGATTCTATGCATTCACCGGTTTAGTGGTATGAATCCAAACACCATCAAACATAAATAAAACTATGGAACATAAAGATTACATTTAAAACGTTGTGTGCATGTGTAATGAACTTTTGCAATTAAAAATTGTTCGTTGTTTGTGACAAGTAAATAGAGCTTCTGTATAGCGGGCAGCTTAATAAAAAATTGATACTCAACTACAAAGCATTTTTAAATGTAAATATCACTCGCCCTGATGAATTTAATAACGTGGAAAAGGGGTTCGATAAATTTTTTATTAAACGTTCTATGAGGGTTTCACTGCTTAGCATTTTCTGTTGTGTTTTATTAACTGGAAAATGTTAAAAAGCCCCGAATAATTGAAAGCTCAAAAACGTGTAGATATATACAGTAATGCTCTGTAGTTAGCTGTATATAGCTATAGTTTGCTATAGTTATTTATAGATTTACGCTTGCTTTTAGAAGTGGATGGCTATCGTTGCTTCTAGTATGTTACAATCGACTGTAGTTAGTTCTAATTGATTGGCTATGGTTGTTTTTATTTGCAGATTGTGTAGTTACGAGTAGTTGTAGTGGTTTATAGTTATATGTTGAACATAATTGCAGTTACCTCTAATTACAATTTTACATTACTGTAGACAGTTGTTTGTTTGATTATAAATTATGTTGGTTGCGGTGGCCTGTAGTAGTATTAATATAGTAGCTTGTAATATGTATTAACCAGCTGTAGTTATAGTTTTAAGTTGATTATGGATGTTTGTAATATTTTATACTAGCTTATAATTAGATAAAGTTGCCCACAATTGTTTACAGATTGTCTAGAGTTGGTTGCAATTACTTGTAATATGTTGCTTATTGCAGGTCTGCAGACAAATTTTATTGTAGTTAGTTATAGATAGTCGACTGTAGTTTTTTTATAAGATTCTGATAGTTAGCAACCCCAAACCCTTACAGTGGCGACAATTCCCCCATAATTTTTATATTGGAAATGTGTTGGCGTGTGACCTCAATCCAGTTAGATTCTGATTATACAGGGTGTCTCATAATTAGCTGCCGACCCTGAACTGGCCGATTCTATGATCAAAACTAAGTAAAAAAGTTCATATGAACATGGGTCCGGAAATGCTTCCTAAGGGCACAGGGACCCATTGAAGAGTGAGGAATGGAAATCATGTTTTGGCAATATCTCTCAATCGCGTTGTGATAAATGAATGAAATTTGGTATACACAGTTAAATTTTGATGAGCAATTTGATGGACTAATCCATTTATTTCCACAAGGTCCATTGGGGTGGGTACGGGGGGGCCCTTGGTACTTTGCGTGTGTAACTTTTTCATCTTTGACTTTTTAACAAATTGGACAGCAAATTCCGTTTTCCCGAACTGTTTTACGTTAAAAAGGTACTCTTGTTTCAAATCGTTATCTTTAACGGTTTCTGAGAAAATCGCTCTTGAATTAATCCCACTTTGGTCAATTTCATAGTAATTTAAACAAAAAATAATAATAATAATTTTCCTTTCCTCTCTTTTCCATTTAAAGGATTAATTTTTATTTAATTTAATTTTTTATTATTATTTTTTTATTAAAATTAGATTAAATTTAAACAAAAAATTTTTTTTGTTTAAATTACTATGAAATTGACCAAAGTGGGATTAATTCAAGAGCGATTTTCTCAGAAACCGTTAAAGATAACGATTTGAAACAAGAGTACCTTTTTAACGTAAAACAGTTCGGGAAAACGGAATTTGCTGTCCAATTTGTTAAAAAGTCAAAGATGAAAAAGTTACACACGCAAAGTACCAAGGGCCCCCCCGTACCCACCCCAATGGACCTTGTGGAAATAAATGGATTAGTCCATCAAATTGCTCATCAAAATTTAGCTGTGTATACCAAATTTCATTCATTTATCACAACGCGATTGAGAGATATTGCAAAAAAATGATTTCCATTCCTCCCTCTTCAATAGGTCCCTGTGCCCTTAGGAAGCATTTCCGGACCCATGTTCATATGAACTTTTTACTTAGTTTTGATCATAGAATCGGCCTGTTCAGGGTTGGCAGCTAATTATGAGACACCCTGTATATTCAAGTTAATTCATGTAATTAGAGATAATGACTTTTACTTTTACTTATTGCAAAAATTAATAGTTAATGTACAAAGAGCTTTTAAAAAATGTTTTGTAATTGGCATACTAAATGAAAACCACCGAGAAAAAATAAGGTTTGTCAAGAAATGTTAGGTACGAGAAAAATAAATTTTACATTTTAATTAGTTTATACATAAGATATTATTCAATTTTAACAGAAACCTTCGAGTTTTATTCATGGAAGTATACACTAGTACAACTATTTAACATATTTACAAATTTATAAAGACATTAAAAAACCAATATTTTCCATGCTCAATAAAACAGTTATCTCTTATATGAATCATTTCCAACAATATGGACAACAGCGGGAAAAGGAACACCCTGTAAAGCTAAAAATATATTTTCCAGATAATTTTTATTAAAACCATTTTGTTATAAATTTTACAGTTATAATGTATATTTAATTTTTCTCGGTATCAAACCAATTGACGGAATTTTAAAAATGAAAATCTTTGCAATTATTTTGAGTTAGTTAAATACCTCTAATGTGAAGTAACAAAAAAAATATATAATTAGTTGTAGCTAATCGAAGATAAATAATAAAATTTTCCAATATTTTCAAATAATACACATTTTACAATTCGTTGTAATATGCATATAAGGAATATTGCCACAAATATCTTGCTTTTAAGTTAAGCCACAGTAAATAATACGATTATAAATCAAAATTTTTGCATAAAAAGCGGTATAGTTCACGGATTCCCCTCTCTACTCCTAATTTCGTCCGCTCGCAAGAAGCCGACCACAAACTGCAGTGATTAACTTAGCCAAGTCTCAGGTCGGCTGCACTTTGGCGCTATCCATATATCTAAAGCTCAACGTAGGGAAAAACCCGTCTAGTCTTAGCCGAAAAACTTCACGATCGCCGCCGAATCACATCCCGGCATTTATCATGCGTAATGGGGTCTAAGATAATTTTTCAAAAAGTCCGCGCGACTTCCAGAAAAAGATGCAAACGAAAATGTTGTAACAGGTGAAAAATGGGGATCCATGGGCAATTTACTTTATTTATAGCTGAAAGTTTAAGGCCGACGGCGAAGCTTTCATAATACCGAGAGAAGAGACCTAGGTGTGGTTAAATTTTTCATTTTAGATTTAAAGGTTGCACTTTGCCCTCTACTTTAGTAGTAGCTGAAACATATACGGGTACACACAGGGTGTTCTTAAAGTTGAGTCATTTATTTTTAGTCCAGTCGGTAGAGCAGTAAAAGTAGGCTTTGGCGTTTGTATTTGAAGTCATCTATTTTGTTGTACAGAATAATCCCAAATATTATGTAGAATGAGAATCCGAGTTTGCCTATTCGAAAAAACCATTGCTAAATTCAGGGGAAAAATAAACGTACAAAAATAAGGAAATATGACCCGTTTTTCAAGATACTTTTGCCTGTAACATTGAAAGTAGGCCCTAAATAAAAAAAGACATTCTTTATTTTTTGTTTATTTGACGATTTTCTATAAAGTTACAATAACTGCAAATAAAAAAGTTGAATTTTGCATTAAAAATGGGCGAAAAATAGTAGAAAATCATATGTATACTTTAGCAATTTTTAAAATAGTAAAACATACAAGGTGTGGCGTGTATAATCTATAAAAATTAAACTACAGCTTCCTGACGATATTTGTAATAGAAAAGTCCTATACGAAAAAGTTCTATCTTAGCGTTTTTTTTATAAATTAAAGTTTATTTATTCAACGAAAATGCAGGTCGACCCTGTGTTATTTATTAAAAGCTTTGGAAATGTTTTTATGCGACCTGAGATGCAACATTATAATTTAAGTCGGTATAATCTAATACTAGTAATACTAAAAGAAGTTTGGGTTACGTTGTCAAAAAATTTGTGCAGTCAACTGATTTTGTATTTGAATTGAATTCATTATTCACTTAATTATTAAATATTAAGCATCGTCCATCGACCCATCACTGTTAAAATGTGAAAGATTCCAGACGAAAGTTTTTATTTTGTAATTCCACGATAGTGCCAGTGTAATTTTTATAAAGAAGTAAAAAATAAGAATAGCGTGCCGATTACATTAAAAGCGAGATTCTTATTTCTTACTTTGCTTAATTTTTGAGTTTGTGCACAAACTAGTTTTACAATGTACCGAGAAAACAATGCATTTACTATTTCCGAACGTGTCAATATGGTGTTAGTGTATGGTGCAGCCGGAGAAAATGCGCTCGCGTCGACTAGGTTGTACTGGGAACGATGGCCACAACGTCATCCCCCATGTGCAAATACAATTCTACAGTGCGTTCAGCGGCTGCGAGATACGGAAAGCGTTATTCCTCGAGGAGAAGGACCTGATCAGCAAGTGAACCTTGATGTTGAAGATGCAGTTTTGGAAAATCTTGACGAAGACCCCACAATTAGTACTCGACGACTCGCACAGCAAGTAGGAACCCCATCTGGTACCGTACATCGCATCTTAAGGCGCCAGCTGTTGCACCCCTATCATATGCAACCAGTTCAACAGATTTTACCCCCACATTGTGATCAACGAATGCGTTTTTTCAGATGGTTTTTACGGCAATGTGCCAATCAAGTAGACATTCATGAAGTGAATTACCATAATATGCACATATGGGCCGATGAAAATCCTCACGCGATTAGGAAAACTCATTTTCAACATCGGTTCTGAGTAAATGTTTGGGCTGGCATAATAGGCGATGTACGTGTGGGTCCCTATTCTTTGAAGGACGACTAAATGGACCAACATGTGCTGACTTTTTGGAGAAACGGTTGCTTGAATTATTGGACGATGTGGCATTAAAGTTCGGGCACGCATGTTTTATCTTCAAGATGGAGCTCCTCCACACAGTACTCGAGAAGTAACCACACTTTTGAATTAAATGTTTCCACAGAGATGGATTGGACGCTTTGGTCCTTTGCCGTGGCCACCTCGGTCACCCGATCTAGCTCCAATGGACTTTTATCTTTGGAGTCACTTGGAATCATTGGTTTACAGTACTCCAATTGCTACTGTGGAAGAATTGCGGAACCGTACTTGAAGCTGCTGATACGATTAGGGGAATACCTGGAATTTGGGAAAATATTCGCCAAAATTGGGTGCGTCGGCGTCGGTGCCATGCCTGTATCCCCGCTAATGGGGAACAATTTCTACATTTTCAACAATGGTAAGTTTTATTTCATTTTGTTCCATAATTTTAATGGAATTTGTTTAGTGCACGCAGTTGGCAACTACAGATGCTTACGGATGTGGTTTTGTTTGCGAACTCTTGCAGTAACAACAATGCATTTAAGGTAGTAATTACTATTTATTATTATAATAAGAAAATATCAGTTTTTTTTAAATATCTATATATATTTTTCTTAGTTTGTACTTTTGCATTGAAAAATGAGGGCGAGTCGATTTTGAGAATTTTTTTTTTTGCGATTTTTGTAAATGAGGGGGTCTAAAAATATGCCGTTTGATGTGTTTTATCCTAATTTGAAAGGTTTTTGCTTATTTATAAACATTTACCTTGGTAAATTTGCGTTTGAAAAAAATGTATATTGAAATTTCTGAAAAAAGTTTGTTTTTGGAAGTATTTAAAAGGTTCGAATATTATGTCTAAACAGGTATTGATTTGCACATTTATTATTCTTCCGTCGAAAGTCTTTAGGCAGGTTAAAAAAAATTACGGGTAGCACAAATTTTTTTGCCGATTTTATAGTATAATGTATATACAGGGTCGGAAAGTCCCCATGGTTCATCGGCCGTTACGTGAGAGCGATAAAGCAAGTCATAGAAATCCGTGCGATAGAGAAAGATGGCTATAATGAAGGCATCNTTTTATAGTATAATGTATATATATATTTAACATTATAGGCGAAAAAGAAATAGAAATAATGATAGAACGGAACTTTTTATGAGAAGACAGTTGATTGCAATTTTTACATGAAATATGAAAATTTTTCGACTTTGGAGTAGCTATTTACCAAGCAAACCAATATAATTGCCGGTTCTTGTAAATATAATTGTGATTAGTTAATCAAAACGCAACTTTTTGACACTACTCACTTTTGAAAAATGAAATTAAAAAAAATCGACACGCCCTATTGAAAAATTCCCCAAAAATTGAGAAGTATCTTTCTGTCAAGGGCGATTTGTTTACGCGGCTGGTCTACAGCACGTAACTCATCGAACAGTACACGGACAGGACCATTCCAGAGAAAATATTTCAATCCATAATTGAACTCTAATTTACGAAAAAAAAAAGTTTAATATTTATAGATTATACACGCCACACCCTTTATGGTTTACGTGTTATAAGTAATAATATATTTTAACTGAATTTGCAGTTATCTTTATTTGACTGGGTAATTCTGCCATACTGAAAAGAAAAATGTTTTCATAAATTTATTTATCACCACGGTCGGTCGAGAGTGCGGTGGCAGGCATTTCTCGGCCAGACTTCCTATTCTGGTCTGGATTCGATCCCTGGCGTTGGCACCGGCAATGTCGATGGGTATTAGGTGTTTGTCCGCGTTTTTTCCAAGTGTAGCCCCCTTCCGCACAGCCTTTGGCTTTGTATTTGGGGGTTGTCTCATTTATATGGTGTGTTTTATGTTTTTTTTAAATACCCTCTTGAATTACAATATTTTACCAAAAATTTTGTATTTTTGTATTGAATCAGTCGAATTGACTCTTCTGTTCTTAACACTAAATTGATTAACTCAGCGCCTTGATATTTTATGATTTAACTTTATAAAATCTGTACCACTTGTAGCATACCATTCTCAACTACGATTAAAATCATATTTTTCTGCTCCCGGATCCGTTTAATACATATTCAGTCAGCCAAAACAGACTTGCTCGTTTTCCCGCTTCAATCAGAATAAGATTTAATTAGTCTCGGAATAAAAATAGCAAGAATTAAAACTCCTTTTCGGCGCGCAAAAACGTCGGCTTCCTGTTTTTCGCCGATCCCCATGGCTTAATTAATCAAACATAGAATCGAGCTGCCTACTTAATTAAAATGTTAATTAAAATTAAGCACAAACTCTAATTAAATCAGAATTAATTTATTTCAAGGTGTACTGCGACCATTAATAAAAGCAACTTTTCTCTAATGTTGTGGAAAGCAATTAGTCCTGAGACACACCCGATTCTTAATAGGCGCAAAGCAAATGATTTCGGTAAATAATGAGGACGTTTCGTTTGATTTGACGGGGGTGATTGAAACCGTGCTGCCGCAGAACCTTCTAAAGTTTATAGAGCGTGTTCTGCGGCGAACAACTTTAGATTGAATGTACACAACTGTTGCGACAGACCTCCAAGGAAGATTTTAAACCACCACTTAAGCAAATACTGGCATAAGAAGTTCATTTGTTACCTAAAAAGTTCTTATAATGGAACGGCACGATTGTGACCCGCTCAACAATTTTTTCCAAATACCTATGACTTTGGTTTACTATAACACTACGTATACACTATCGAAATAAAATTTTGGGATTAGCAAATAGAGACATATACAATTCAATGAAGTAGTCACTTTTTTTAAAAGAAGTACCTTATACAATTTTTTAGCGTAGTAATAGATGACAAGGTAGATTTTATCAAGTACTGCAAGTTGAACAAAAAAATTTAAAAATCGACCCATATACAGAGTGTAAGAAGTTTGACTGTCATTACTTCAGCATGAGATAGAGTAATCATAAACGAACAAAAAAGTTGTATATAACAAGATTAACAGTTTTCAAAATACAGCGAGTATTGATATTAGGGAGTTTCATCACAACGTGACAACAGCGCTTAACCTAATGTTACACAGTCGGCAGACTTGTCCTATGGAATAACAAAAATGCAAACAACTATTATTGTGAAACATTTAGTAAATTTTAAGACCATTGTTTTCCAATTTTATCGAATTTTAATTTTATTACAACGCTAATTATTTTTTAGTTTACGTTCAGTTAATAAATAAAGTTAAAAATGGTGGCAAACATTATATTTTATGGTATTCTATGCACACAGTTATGTCAATATTCCTTAATTAATCGAACTTTTGTACATCAAGATTTTGATAATTTTTTTCTCGGAAATGGTCGAGTTTAGGACTCATGTCATATAAAGTTTTTTTGTAATCTATTCTATCGTCTGTTAAAATTAAGGCAGTACACCCCGTATTGTAAAATAAGGTAACGCTGCTCAAAGTGGAACATATTGTATTTGAAAATGAAGAAAAATAATATAAACTCAAAACAAAGGGTCTGGAGTCTGGAATTGTGGGGAGGGTAGCAAAGCTACAGCACTTAGGCCCCATTGGGCCCCTTGTACATCCTCCCATTAGAGAGATCAATCCACTTGAGGCGCCAGCCAGCTTATTGCAGTGAAAAAGGTGGTGACGTTGCTCAGGGGGTTTCTCTAATATAGGCCATTGAAGGCCAGCGCTCTCCCAACATGGACTCTCTTGTTGACGAGACGGCAGTGCATTCACATAGTAAGTGCAACACCGTCTCGTCTTCCTGTTCACAGCCCCTACAAAGAGGTGTTTCACACTTCCCCATATTGTAAAGGTGTTTCCTTAGCCAACAGTGTCCAGTTTGAATACCTGTCACCAGGCGAAGATTTGACCTAGACATAGCCAGGTATTTTTTGGCTGTGTCTTTGCTAGGATACACTAAGAACTCCTTAGCAAAGTGACAGCTGATTGTTTCATCCCACCGTTTCATAAATTCTTTGTGGGTGTTTTCCTTGATAATTCCAACAAGTGCCGACAACGGAAGCACACTGGAGGGGCCGGGTCCAAAATTGTTGAGGCCCGATGCGCTCCTGGCTAGTTTGTCGGCTTCTTTATTGCCCTAGCACTGCTCGTGTCCCTTTACCCAGCATACAGATATGCTGTTAGCGGCCGAGGCCACAACCAGTGCTTCATGGCATTCCCATACTGCCCTAGTCATTATCTTATGATTACACAAGGTCAGTAGTGCTTGTCTACTATCCGTGTAGATTCTAATGGTTTTGCCCGTAGTATGCCTGCGGGCAATTTCCTTCGCGGCTATGGTTATGCCTGCTAACTCCGTTTGTACAACGGTGGCATGCCTATCCATTGCCCATTGATATCGGATGTGCAGGGATCTAGAGTACATTCCACATCCTGCACCCTCCTTCCTTTTTGATCCGTCTGTGAAGATGCTAATTACATCTCCACGGGCGATCTCCTCCTGTCTCTTAATGAGTATGGTGTAGGGTTTATCAAATGCAAACCGGGGAGAAATACTATCAGTGTCTGCCTGCAGGAGGGGCGTCTTCCTGACGACCTCATACCACAGGCGACTTCTGACTTCTCCACAGCCTACAACCGGTTTTAAGCCAACGTTCTCGAGGCGAAGCATAGTTGTCAAAGCCATTTCTCTTAGATAAATGGCAGACACAGCATTACCTCCATTGCTATGGTAGGTGTTGTACGCATAGCTCCAGTTATGCTCAGACAGGCAACCCTTTGTACTTGACTGAGCTTTTGTTTAGCTGTCGTCTGCTGGAATTTCGGCCACCAGACGACAGCCCCATAGGCTAACATTGGTCTCACTATGGCAGTGTTTATCCACGTAACCACATTTGGTTTCATGCCCCAGGTTTTGTCAACGGTTCTGCGGCATTGCTCATAGGATATGTACGCCTTTTTTAATCTTCTCTCAAAGTGAAGATTCCATGTTTGCTTTGCATCGAGTGTAACCCCTAGGTATTTCACATCAGATGCCAAGCTTAGCGTAGTGTTTAGGAGAGTTGGTGCCTTTGTTGGCCCCAATTTTCTCTTCCTCGTGAAGAGGACCATTTCTGTCTTCCTGGGGTTCACTGACATAGCATGGTCCTCACACCACTTTTCAATAATTCTCAGGGCTGTTTGCATTCTTTGGCAAAAGATCCCTTCGAATTTACCGCTAATCAGCATAGTGAGGTCATCTGCAAGAGACTGTCTAGAACAAAGGGTATTTAAGGAAAGGATTAGATAATCTTGAGACGAAAATGTGATTTAAACCTTTTCTTATCCTAAAAGCAATTTCGAATAAAATGATATTTTTAATGAGAATATCTTTCAGTATCTCCGTCAGTGGTTGATACAGATTGTATATAAATTAAACGAATTTTTACCTTTGTATAGTTATACAGGGTGGGCCTTTAGTGTGAGAAAGTAAAATAACTCCCTTCTTATTCATAATACAGAAAAAAAGTTTATATAAAAATTGTACAGAATCAAAAACCTAAAGGAAAATTAAATTGAAGCACACAGGGCGATGAGTAAAAACGGGACACCCCAAATATTCCATTTTTTAAATGGAACACCCTGTACATTTTTAAACATATGAATTTCCGTGAAAATTCTGTATATGGCAATATAAACTATCATTTTAGGGCGGGGTTGCCAAGTTATGTAGAAAAATGAAAAAAACATGACCTCGAAGAAGTTGTATTAACTTTCAACTACTAACACTTGGAGCAAAAATATTTGACAGAGTTATAGGCAAATGTTATGCAAAGGTTCCTATATTAGCTAATATCGATATTTTATACCGGGCATTTTTTATAATACGGTCATTTTAAGAAAGTTCAAACTTGATTTTCTAAAATTTTTCAAATGGAACACCCTCTATTTTATTGTTCTATTTTATTTACATATCAGTCCACTTCAACTTTTATTAAGTATGTTTAGTCCAGACGGTATCTGTTTCAAAAAGCCATATTTGAATGAATCGCATATTCACGGAGATTTTTGGCTTTTTGGCTTTTAAATATCACTAGAAATGAAAATTTTTCTATGCTTATAAAAAAAACGTGGACTTAACTTTTGTTAAAAAAATTGTAATCTTAGACCTGGTAAGTACTCGGAATACCAAAGGTATTTTTCGAAAAATTAGCCCGGATGTCCCAGTACATTTAGTGTAAATGACGGTTAACTTTAATCGGCTATAACTACGTAATAATTGACCAATCAATCTGTGTTTTTTTTAAAGAAGTGTCTTTCCAAGAACTTCTAAAACCTGCTTTAAAAAATTTTATTTGATTGAATATTTACAAAGTTATTCTAATTGTTTATAAGTACAAAAATGTTATAATGTTTAAACAAGCACCAGAGCTCTCCTAATTGACGGATTCGAAATTTTCAAAATAGTTTGAAAGCTTGAGAGCCCTTCTATATGTGATTAAATTTTCAAGTATTTAAGGGCCTTGGTTTTTGCTGTGAAAAATTTTGAAAATTCGCAAATTTTGTTTCAAAATCTGGATTGCAAAATTATTATGCAAAATCTATAAAACCGATTTTGATGAAATTTGGTGTGATGATTCTACATAACATGAAGTTTTCTTGAGCCAAGTATAAAGGTCCTATACCCAATTTAAATACCCCAAATAAATTCCCTAAAAAGTATTTTTTTTAACCCCATTTTTGCGATTTTTTCGATTTTTACCATTATAATCATGACTCATTCGATTTATAACTAGTCATGCTTTGTAAAAAAATTAATTACATTTTTTTCCTTTTCCATTTTCGTCTAAAATCAACTCTTGAAAAGATACATAATTAAATAGGAAGAAAAATATGACATTTTTCGAATTTTTTTAACATATTGTGCCGCCAAAGGTTAAGTCCACATTTTTTTTATGCGCATAGAAAAATTTTCATTTCTAATGATATTTGAAAGCCAAAAAGCCAAAAATCTCCGTGGATATACGATTCACCCAAACCAAAACAGATACCGCCTAGTCTAGTTCTACACCTAAAGTTGTTAGTTTTTAAGATATAGCAACATTTATGAAAAAAACTAATTTTTATTATTTTCGGTCGCACGAAATGGCTTCGGAAAAAACTGTCACATTGTGTCAACTTATCAGTTCATAGTTTATCATTCCAATTTGAGTTAACTTTATTAGTTAATATTTATTTGTGGTATTCTATAAAATAATAAAAATTTAGTTTTTTCAGAAATGTTGCTATATCTTAAAAACTAACAATTTTAGATATAGAACATGCTTAACAAAAGTTGAAGTGGGCCGATATGTGAATAAAATAAAACAATAAAATACAGGGTGTTCCATTTGAAAAATTTTAGAGAATCAAGTTTAAACTTTCTAAAAATGATCGTATTATAAAAATGCCCGGTATAAAATATCGATTTAGCTAATATAGGAGTCTTTGTCTCACATTTGCCTATAACTCTATCTAATTATTTTGTTCCAAGTGTTAGTAGCTGAAAGTTAATACCTACAACTTCCTCGAAGTCATGTTTTTTCCAAAATTCGAAGAATTTTCTACATAACTTGGCAACCCCGCACTAAAATGTTAAACTGTTTTTACTGCCATATATAGAATTTTGTCGGAAATCCATATGTTTAAAAATATACAGGGTGTTCCATTTAAGAAACTTTTTTCTGTATTATAAGCAACAAAGGAGTAATTTTACTTTCTGACACTAATGTCCCACCCTGTATATGCTGCTAGGTCAAGTTTTTAGGTCAAACATCTTTCCAGATGTTTAAGTACGTATATTTTAAAAATAACTCGAAATGTAAAAGGATATTCAGAATATTTTCATAACACACTATTAGGTAGATTTAAAATTACATAATTTTCCTCTATCGAGCCAACTGTATTACACTACACAAAGGGGGATCCCGTTCACGTATCTCTGAAACATTCCCAACACATGTCAAAGCTGCGATGTTCTCCTAATTTCAGCGGGTTCACTGATTGTGCATCTTCCTAGTTACTATCTATCAAAGTGCATGACGAAATTGTTCGATTAGATCGTCAGATGGTCGTTTTTGCTTAGTATGCACCGGAATATTAGTAATAATGCCGAATCCTTCAATATCCGCATAGAGAGTTCGTGATTTCGTGTATTCTACGTGACAATAACTAATAAAATATTAGTACATGTGGAGCGTGTTGCAAGTACTGTGTACCGGTATCATCTCTATGTTGTTGTAACAGATAGAGAGACATATTTATATTAGTATAGTTATGTAAAAATATATATTCTCAAAAGTATTTCCAAATCTATCCCATGTCTTATAATTTTCAAGATGTTCTAAAAAACCTTAACAAAAATTTGTGTTATTGACAACTTTGTATATGTCTATAATTTTTCAGTTAGAACCTACTTATAATATGAGACATATGGTAGAAATATTTTGTATCATTTGAGAATATTCCAAATCATCATTTCCAAACACAGAGCATCTTTCCTGTCCCAAAGCATGGGAACCGGTGAAGCCAAATTGCGGGGAAGTGAAGTGTGCGAGGTAATCTGACCGCGCATACTTTGAACAGGTCCGGATTGAGCAATATTTTTACACTTATGACAAATATTAATTTTTCAAGTTTGGAATTCAGAAAATCGTATATTTTAATGTCTTGCATATTTAAGCTGAAAAAAAATTTTTTCAAATCATTATTTAACCCCCTTTTCAGGCTGTTACTGACCGGCTGACGTCAGCCGGCTACGATATGAACAAAGCAACCTAGATACAACGTTGCCATATTTATATATTTTCGCTGATATAAAGACAATAAATAAACGGTTTGCTCACATCAGCCAATAATAATTTAAAATGCTATAAATTATTTTTTTTATAATTATGCAATCAACATATTAAATTGTTATTGTTGCCCAGCAAGAACCTCGAGGAGGTCTGAGCATGATTTGCCAAAAATCATTTTTTATTAACATCACAGTGATAATTTTTTAATTTGCTGTAAAAATTGAAAGTAACGCGGCCCATTCAGATGTACAGGTAGAAAATGCGGCCCAATTAAACGATCGCCATATACTCCTGTCCATACATTGGCACCCAACCTCCTCTGAAAGCTAAACCGACGAGTAGTGTGCGGGTTTTCATCTGACCAAATGTGACTATTATGGCTGCAAAGAAATTAGCTCTGTTTCACTTTAAATAAAATTTAATATTGAAATTACAAAACCCCAAGAGTTCAAATAATTTAAATTTCATTTCATAACCATTTCAATTACATTACAGAAATAATGACATAAAAAACCAACAATCACTAGATAAATTATAAAGAGAGGGTGAAATGTATGTAGTATTTAAATATTGACTGTAAGTAATAGAAGATAAAAATACAATCGGACGGACACAAATAAACAACTCGGTACGTATTTCCGACCTAGGTTAACCTGTGTCGAGGTCAATAACCTTCTAATTTGCACGTGTGCACTTTAAAGTAGAGCAAAAAGTTGTCGGTCTTCTATCAAAGGAATTGTTTTCTAATGTACGGTTATTACAATTTATCATTTTTAATATTACTAACGTTTTCACGTTTTATAATTTATTATGTTAAATAATACACAGTTTTGGTATTTCAGTTTATTATTCAATATGCAGTTGCGTATAACCAAAGTTTACATAATAAATGTAAACTTTAATGTAAATCTAAACTTTGGTGTAATCTAGGTAGGCACTTATTGTTTTTGAGAAAGCAATACTTATGTTTTTTACCTGTTTAAAATGCCAGCACGAGTAAAACAGCATTCATCCGTCCAGAGCACTTTGTTAATAAAGTTCTGATGCACATAGAAACCAATTGCAAAATTCAAGACGATTGAGGAAATCAGCTGCTTCTAAAGCTTGAACTTTTTGAATATATGTTATGTTAACACTTTTGCGGGAAAAATGCGGGAGATATGGAGAGTGGTAGATTTGAATAAACGCTTTAAATTGTTAGGTAATGGTTTTGTAACCGTGTGTAGTGTATTTTGTATATTCAGGTATTTAGTTGATAAAATACAGTGTGCCTACAAACTTCTGCTTTATTTATTTTCTTTTAACGAAAGTTGACTTCGAGAAGTCAGGCTTGTTAAAACATTTTGCACTAAATTATTAAAATTAGTTATAATAAAATGCAGCATGATCCTTTATTTACTTGTATTTTATTGGTTTCATACAACTGTATCCGTATACTAAAGCTGATTAATTAAATGTGAACACAGATTATGATGTGAACTTGGCAACGCTGTTCGCTTCAGCTGACGATTTGTTCGTGACATTACGTTACAAAATTTTCCGTGCATCCGGGCATCTGGCAGGGCCGCCTTCTTAGCGGGAGTTATGCGTTGATTTCCTTCATTTTTAAAAGTCGAGTAAAAAATTTGTTTTCCGGTTTTCTGTCTTTATTAAGTCTTCCGAATACGTGATTAAAATTAATGACATTATGACTGAATCACCCTGTATAGAAGACAAAGGAAAACAAAATTAGATGGAGACCGAAATGCAAGAAGCGGCAACGAAAGCTATAGGACCATCAAAAAAAATTATTCCAAATAAACTTTTAAGATATATAATATTTTCAATTGTCTGAGTCGAATAAACCAGGAAAATTTAACATTTCTGAAGAACCAAAACGTAGGTTTTAATGTGAACCGACTTTTTACGGTGTACTTAGTTCATATTTAGGTAATAGCCAATATTCGAATACACAATTTCCACCAATGTTTCTATTTATTTTTAAAAATATTATACACATTTTGTTCTAATTTTTCAATTGAAACAAGTTGTAATTCGCAGAATTGTTGATAGTATAAGTAGGTAGCACTCAGAAATCTAACTAATTTTAAACAAAAGCCAAACAAATTTGCTAAAAACAAAAATTTATTTAGAACAAATTACTTACCTATCGCAAAAAATACAGGGTGATTAATAATTTATAAAAAAAACTTCGAGGGTATACGCTTTATTTATTAAAAGTAATGTCGACATTACAAAAATGTCACAATAAAATATTGAAAAATATCAAGAAACAAATCATCGGATCTTTGTTTTTCGAAAAAGTAGCTGGTCAATCAACAACAGTTAATGTTTTTTATGCCTAAATGGCAAGATATGAATGTAGGCGACATGTGGTTTTAACAAGACGATATCACATGACATATAGCCCGAGAAACAATTCAATTACTGCATGATTATTTCTCGGTAGTGTAATTTCCCGTTTCGGTGATTGGAATTTTCCGCCCAGGTCATGCAATTTATCGTCGTTGGACTTTTCTCTTTGGTGTTTTTTGAAGTCTACTAGTTCTACTCTCATCTACTTTACGATTCAATAAAAAAATACAATTTTTAATTAAAAACCCGTGTTTTCTATCAAAACTACTTCACACAAACATGTAAAAACAAACATCGCTGCTGCAACGTAGAAATTGTCTTGTTCTTATCTTTTACGGACACAACTGCGGTTGGCAAACATTTCTTCTCCCCCATAAATCTCGTGCAGTGTATTTATTCAAGTGCTTGGAAAGTCTACGGCCTTAAAAATAAATTTATAACGCTGCACCTACGACGTTTGCTTTATATCCGTAGGTATGGCAGGAGCAAGAACTTCTATACGTAGAACGACACTCATCTCTGAATGGTACATTTTACAACAGAGGGAACGTTTCGAACGCTTTAAAACGGTCGTAACAAGTGTACTTCCCGAGATTCGTAAACTTCTCTACTTTGTAATAAATTGTACGATGATAATAATTTTATGAAATCAGACATGCGAGAACGGATGTGTTTTGCATACTCCGGAGCGCTGTATTGTTTTTATCGCTGTTTTATATTCAATATACATAATTTTATTAGTCGGGAGCAACTCGGAGGCTGTTTAAAATTCCTTCGTCTTCTCCCTCGCTTGTAGGAAACGCTTATCTGCTCTACCGTAATTGTTTGCGAAAGAGAATGTCTTATTGTCCGTGGGAAATAACTGCGCTGATGAGGGCTAACAAGCGCGGAAGAGAACACTGCGGGTGGCGCGAAGATGGTAATAAAAGGCGGTTTGTTCTGGTTGCGTGATGTAATAGGTATAGTGCACATATGTATAGATATGCACTTGTTGCACGAAATATAAATTTAATTATATTCAAATATAGATTGGAAAATTACATGCTAGATTATTGGTTGTTCTGACGCCACGCTAGGCTTTATCCAAGTGAAGTTACATTAAGGAGGTATATCGGGTTTACTCAAATGCACAGATGTACTTGAAATTTATATAGCTTATTACCCAGTGCTCCCTCTGTGCGTCATATTTTTTTGATTTTTTTTTTAATCTAAATTTTGAGATATTGTTGTTGAAAGTTGTTCATTTTAACATAAGTTTGTATGGCGAAGATGGACTATGCGGCTCTTTTTTTGCCCATAACTGAGAAAAAAATGTAGAAATTGTGAAACAAAACTTTTCCATAGATAGTACTCAAGTATTATCTTATTTTTGATGTAAAATTAATGTAAGTTTTGAACATAGTACAGCTGTATTAATTAGAAACAGAAACCAATAATTGCATTTCTGTCTGACTTGAGGATTAATGTGGCAACGTCGCAATCAGCTGACAGCGAGGAGGGAATACATTTGAAAGACTTGATAATAACGAAATTGATTTCAAACATATACATTTTTCCTAAATCCCATGTACATTGTTATCAACAATAAATTATCCACAACAGATGATTTTTGTAATGTTTTAAAAAAACAAGATTAATTCAAAAAGGCTGTGATATATTTATTGGAATAAAAAATACAGTTGATAAATCCTTTTAATATATTTAGTGGTTTATAAAAACATCGTAATCATTACCCAGCAATATTTAGGGTTACATAAAGTTTTCTTTACTTGATTAATATAATTAGTAATACTTGAGATAAAAGCATTTGTACGAAATAACAGAGGAACATAAATATTTCCCAGCAAACTTTATATTTAAAAAATTAGTTATAGTTGCAAAACTTTTGTGACATTACTAAAACAGAGCTGAAAAACACGAACAGTGAGTAATAATGTAATTTCTATCACAGAACCTTCAAAATTGCATCCAATATTTTCTTTGACTTGGACGAGAGATGGGCGCGAGTGTCATTTCATTTCTTTAGAACTAAATTAACATAATTATTTTCTCGTTGTTTTACCAATTCACATGATTTACGGATTTTACATAAAGGATACAAATCTGCGCGAAGATAATACGACACTAATTATATTGTACATAGTTTACACACAATACATTTTTGAACGCGTACGTATCTTTACCCGAATTTGACGCGCAATATCTCCGATGTCCGAGGTCTGTAGGTTCGCAGTGTGTACAATTGCACTCGATTATTAGCGCTGTTGCCACATCTACATAGTGTTTACGCGTTCATTAAATATAATTTAAAACTACTTAAATATGATATTTTTATGTTGTTAATTTTCAATATGTATGCTATGTACATATTGAGTAGATTTCTTTGCAATATAGATAATGTTTATCGCAAATAATTTAAATAGAATTAAATTTTTTCAAGTTGGCAGCGGGTTTTAGTCCCATAAGAAAAGCATAGGACCCCTCCTACGATCCTCACTTCCCTCGGATCCCGATATACCTCCTTAAACATGCAATTTTAAGCTTTTTCTGTGAAAACAGTGAATATAGTGAATACAGTACATGGGCCGCAGAGCTTTCGGGCGTTGGCGCATCTAGTCCAGTCGGTATATGTTTCGGGATGGATATTTTATATAGTAACGCTAATTTTTGTTGGAATAGTTCTAAAAAGTTGTGCAAAATTGTTAGCGCAAGAAATTGTAAAAAAATTTTTAAATGACGCATTTTTCTTCCTTCTTTCATGTATAACTCGGAAAATATTGACATTAGAGAAAATACTCAACGGAAAAAGTTTCGTTTTCAGATTCTCTTCAAAATAAAAGTGGTCCAAAATTGGTATGTGCATTATTGTTGCTGCAATACAGTATAGACCGAAGAAAAATTCGCGAAAAAAGATGTTTTTTCATGAATTTATTTCGGACCTTGACTTTAGAGCCGGCATATAAAAAGTATGGTTCTGAGCATTCCACGATGTGGTAGTATTGCAAAAAATTTTTCATTGAAATCGGACTGGTAGATTTCACACAATTCAGTTGTTAATTAATAAAATACTGAATTATACTTATTTTTCAATTCTCTCTTACGATAAAATCAAAGATTATTTTGAGCTCCTAATTTTTATACATACTCTTTGGTGTTTCAACTATCAATCCCCACTTAAAAATTTTCGATTTTATCCATTTTAGCAACAATTAGAATTTTTTTCAAAATTTCTCCGAAAAAATACTAATAAAGATTTAAAGCTGGAGCTACCGTATTTGCGTATTCTTCAAATGTAATTATAGCATCAAATAGAGGAAGGATGACGAACAAAATCCACTTTTCATCTTCTGGATACGATGAATCGTTATCGAGATATGAAAACTCAAAGTTGAAGTGAGTTTACGGCAAAACAACATACTGTACTTACAATAACAATCAAAAGTGACTTTGATTGTTTGAAGCAGACTTTATAACTATGAAAATTTGTTTAAATCGGAAATGTATTTTAACTGTTCTGATGCAAAAAAGATTGTCATACATTTCACAGGAAAACCGAAAACATTTCGAGGCACGAACCAGAAGTCTTGAAGCCTAGTTCCTGCTCGGTTGTGTCTCGTGTTACCAGCGAAATTAGTAGAATAAAGTTTTCCATGCTACTTTGAGTTTTTCTCCTCACTTGAAGACCAAACCACTATAAGATCATACATCCCACAGGAATCATTGCTCCTATATGTATGCCTATTTTTATATGACTACGAGCAGGCTAATTTTCTGTACCTATCATCTAACATTTTTCTGTTCTTGTCTTACTCTTAATAATTACTCCCCACATTTTATGTCGTTGTTAAAATGAGGGAGTCCTTAATTTAACGAGTCATAAAACTCGGGCATCTTAACTTGAAATCACAGAAATGAGCATTGTGTCTACTTAGATATGCAGACTGCGGATAATAAACCATTTTAATCGCCTCTTCAGATGAGAAATGGCCAAATTCTCGCGGGCTCCTAGAGGTCATAAAAAAAGTACAGAATGTGGCATGAAACGAGATGAAATATTGTCGTCAATACCATGAAATGAATCCCAGTAAATTAAAAGTACAAAGAAGCTCCGTGAACAACACAAAATTAAACCTGAAATTATAAAAGGTATCGTTGATGAAATTACGCCCTACATCTCACAAATATAGGTAATATTTGACTCGGGTAAAAGCTCTAGTAATTTTAAAATTGCAATTGTAAAACCTTCGTGTGGTAGAACCTATCAGTTATTATTATAACGCAATTAAAATTAGACTGGTTGAATGATTGATTAATTAAAATAAAACATAACACTTTATTATTCAGTGCATGAACTTTGTAACCTATATTTTAAATATGTTACTTATTTGCTTCTCTCCCTTGTAACTATACATCATTTGTTTACACTTTGTTTTGTGTGCATCACGTTCAATTATGTCAATTTATAATTTAATTTGTTTATATTAGTATTATGTTGCCTATTCTGTTACAGGACTGTGACCTGTTGAATAGTGTATATAATAATAATAATAACAATAACAATAGATGGCTTTGTGAATGTCAGTTCAATTTTCGAAAAAACACAAACACTGTGAACGCAACAAATCATTGATCTTGTTGACAACAATAAAGCATTATCCCAATTCCAACTATCTCGTCATCAATGAATGAGGAACGACAATCACGCACTTTTACACAAGCGTCCTGAGGAAAACGTCCGATCACAACGTTCGCCTTTTCCAAGCTTTTAACCTCCCGACACTGCAGACGTAACACGAAAATCCCGGAACTGTCGCTCAACACAGAGGTATGGAGGTGCAAGGCCACCTTAACGTACTGCCGAGGGATACAACCAATGTGATCACGAGAATTACTACTAAATTTAAATATATACAGAGTGATTGATATATCTTGATTACTTGTGATTTTCCTAAAAATGGCAGGAGAAATTTTGAAAACGGTTTTATGTTTTCAGTAATTGTAGGCTAAAAATTGTATAAGGAGCATTCCACGCCAAATCAACCACTTCTAACCCTGACCCCTTTTTCACCCATCTCAAAAAAGTTAGGAATTTTTTTAGAAAATAGCATTTTTTAAAATACTATAACTTTTTCAAAAATTGAGTTATCGAGACGTTTTTTTTCAAAATTTTTGTTTTTAATTGTACTTTTTGAAAAAAAAATATCAAATTTATCTGGACCTATCTTCACTGTTTTTTTTTTCAATTTTCAAAAAATCACGAAAATTACTCGACGTTTTTTTTTCAAAATGGTGTATGAAGTAAATTACGAGCAAATTTGATCAAAATTTTTTTTTTCAATCAATAAAAAAAATAGAAAACGAAAAAACACCACTGAAAAAATTTGAGGATTTATAAAAAATGTTACATGTTGTTAGCACTAATAATAGCAGTTTCTGGTGCCTGTCGATGCTGCGAATTGACAAATTTGAAAATTAGTGACGTACAGAAGGTTAGCAGTTACCTACTTGTTTCAGTACCTGACACCAAGACAGGCGTTTCAAAAAAATTTACAATTATAGAAGGAATTTGCGTGAAAGCTGTTGAAATATGCAGAAAATATATTTCTCTACGCCCAATTCGCCTAACACAAGACAGTCTTTTTAAGATACGACAATCAAAAATATACTTCTCAGCCTGTTAGAATCAACACATTGGCGAAGGTACCCTCAATAGTTGCTTCATTCCTAAATATCGCAAATCCAGAAGCATATACAGGCCATTGTATGAGGCGAACTTCAACAACTTTATTGGCCAATAATGGTGCTTAAACCATAAAACGGCATGGTGGATGGAAGAGCTCCTCAGTAGGAGAAAATTATGTTGAGGAGTCTATCTAACAAACTTGATATTGCAAGAAAATCCAAGGAAAATATGGCTGTTCCTTACAAGAAGAGACATCCAATACAATTGTTCCTTCATCTCGCTGGTCTTGGGATCGTTAACTGTTGACAGCTGCCTTGTGTAATATACGCCACACTATTGATTGGGATACTTGTTGAAATATTTTTTTTTATTTAAACACATATTCACTAAAATAAATGAGGCAGCAAAATCGTATGGCTTCATATTAAGAAACTGTAGAAACTTTAGAAACATTAAAACTTTAAAAACATTATATTATTCGTTTGTCAGATCTAAATTAGAATATGGTTGCATCATTTGGAATCCATATTATCAGTGTTATAAAATCAGTATTGAAAGAATTCAGAGGAAGTTTTTAAAATTTTTGTATTTTAAAGAAGTTGGAAATTATTCAGAATTTGATACTCAAAACAATACGTTGCTGACAAGGTTTGATATTACCAGTTTAGACGTAAGAAGAAAATGTTCTTCACTGTCTTTTTTATACAAAGTATTACATAACAGTATTGATTGCTCTGTTTTTCTGTCTCAAATTCCGTTTAATGTACCCAGGGAACACTGAAGACATACAAAAATTTTTTTTCTTAACATTCCTAGAACGAATCTTACTTTAAAATCACCTTTATATGTAATGAGTTGTAACTTTAATAAATTATGCCACTTGTGTGACATTCATTTTGATAATTTTGAGCGTATATTGGTTGTTGCTATCCAATTACTAAATCAGGAACGTATCTTTTGATGATACGTGGATTATTTTTGCATTTTTTTTTGTATACCTAATTGTTTCGTAATTAATGTACTAAGTTTGCATTGTATCTGTATTTAGATTAAGTAGGTATTTCGATGTTCGCAAATAAGAACATCGTAACTCGATAATGATGGTTTCTCACAAAGTAGGCTTAAAGTTCTAGAGGTGTTCTCTTAATTGCAACACATCTTTTCAAAGTTACCATATGAAATTTGGTTACAGTCTAAATATGAGGTACAGAAACAATTTCTTATAAACGTATAGTGAAAATTACTATTATTTTTCTTTTTAAATTAACTTTAGTAAGATACGATGGAGCTATCTTCTATTTTTTAAGTAACTAACATCTTATGTAGAGATCTCTATATCTAAGAAACCTAGTATATCATATCTAAAGATACAGAATTGTATACACTCACCACCAGCAGTAATAGAAAAGTAATAACATCGTATGTTAAGTTAAGATGAAAAAACCACATAATTCTCAAAAAAGTATTAACATCTCATGTTCACTTGCAATAAAACGGTGTAATAATTGTTACACCTTCAATATAATCGTATATAAAAATACGATGTTTTTTAAAAGGCATGTTTGCTATAATCCAGGAGCAACTCTACATACGATTAATATGTTTATTTTACAACTGTATAAGCAAAATTTTAACTGTTGTTACGATAATATTTAGGTTAAATTTCTATACAAAATAGATACGATAAAAATACTTTTTAAAAAACTGAATACAGGGTGGGCCACCAGTAACACCTCGGTCGCTAGTGACCAAACGGCAAATGTTACAGAAACCTGTTTAGGTGGGTATGTGTAGGTTGATTACGGCTACATTTTAAAAATATTTTGAGATATACAGGGTGTCCAGGAAAAGCGTACCATATCAAAGTTATGTTTTTTTAAATGGAACACCCTGTATTTTACTGCATTTTTGAAAGCACCGTAAAAAAATAGGTGAACTTTATTAAAGGTTCTGCATACCTAGGACTTACAGTTTGTGAGATATTTCAATTTTAGTGAAAATGCAGGCATAGCGTAGAAATTTAATATTAGCAATAAAAAAATAATTTTAAGGAAGCAGCTTTGGAGGGTCTATTTTAGATCCTTGAAGTTATAAATTGTTATATTTGTCGTCACTTAGTATTATACAGGGTGTTCAAAAAACTGCTGAATACTTCTCTCAACTTTAAACAGCAATAACTTGGTTATTTTAAATGGAACACCCAGTATATTTTTACTTTGGGAGTTGGGAAATTTAAAACTCTTTCAAACTGTGTATAGGTTCCCTATACCTATCTCTAACGGTATTGGAGATATTTGTGCCGTTTCGTTTTTTATCGATTTTTTTTGTAAGATGTATCCACGTGTCTTTATCGAGGTCTTTACTGAATTGGTTTGGGTTCTTCTTGATGACGTCTCTTTAAATATATTGAGAAAAATGAGGATGCAATTAGATGGCGCACCTGCAAATTTTTCATATTCAGTGAGAAATTATTTAAATCGAAAATTTAGTAATAAATGGATAAGTAGGAATGGTGCATGTCAGTGGCCACGTAGGTGTCCAGACCTCACCGTAATGGACTTCTTTGTTGCGAGCTATATAAAAAATCTTGTATACAATGTTCCACCTATTACTTGCGATGATATTGGAGGGAAGGATTAGAGATGCATTTGCGTGAGAATATCATTTGAAGATAGAATAAGATGCTGTATTCAGGAGAATGGTTATCAATTCGAACATCAATTAAAATTTTTCTTTGTTTTTTCTAAAAGTAAAAGTTCCTTTTATCATTATCATGAAAATATTCAAAAAAGTTTTCTAATAAAAAATATTATTTTATAAGCAGAATAATTATAAAAAGTTATTAATTTTGTATAAATATGTTTGTAGTAAGTAACTGAATTATTTATGAACATGAAAAATATTTATTAAAGAAAATTTTACTTTTAGAAGAAACAAAGAAAAATTTTAATAGATGTTCGAATTGATAACCATTCTCTTGAATACAGCATCTTATTCTATCTTCAAATGATATTCTCACATTCCTTAGAATATTTGGGGTGATTGTGGCAAATGCATATCTAATCCTTTCCTTCATATCATCGCAAGTAGTAGGTGGAACACTGTGTACAAGATATATTTTTATACAGCCCGAAACAAAGAAGTCCATTACGAGAGGTTTGGACACCTGTGGTAGCCACTGACATGAACCATTCTTACCTACTCATTTATTACTTAATTATCGATTTATATAATTTCTCACTGAATATGAAAAATGTGCAGGTGTGCCATGTATTTGCATTCACATTTTTCTCCTTATATTTACAGAGACGTCATCAAGAAGAACCCAAACCAATTCAGTAAAGACCTCGATAGAGACACGTGGATACATCTTACAAAAAAAATCGATAAAAAACGAAACGGCACAAATATCTCCAATACCGTTGGAGATAGGTATAGGAAACCTATATACAGTTTGAAAGAGTTTTAAATTTCCTAACTCCCAAAGTAAAAATATACTGGGTGTTCCATTTAAAATAACCAAGTTATTGCTGTTTAAAGTTGAGAGAAGTATTCAGCAGTTTTTTGAACACCCTGTATAATACTAAGTGACGACAAATATAACAATTTATAACTTCAAGCATCTAAAATAGACCCTCCAAGGCTGCTTCCTTAAAATTATTTTTTTATTGCTAATATTAAATTTCTACGCTATGCCTGCATTTTCACTTAAAATGAAATATCTCACAAACTGTAAGTCCCAGGTCTGTAGAACCTTTAATAAAATTCGCCTATTTTTTTACGGTGCTTTAAAAAATGCAGTAAAATATAGGGTGTTCCATTTAAAAAAACATAACTTTGATATGGTACGCTTTTCCTGGACACCCTGTATATCTCAAAATATTTTTAAAATGTAGCCGTAATCAACCTACACATACCCTCCAAAACAGGTTTATGTAACATTTGCCGTTTGGTCACTAGCGACCGAGGCGTTACTGGTGGCCCACCTTGTATATTTTTCAAAATAAATTGGAATACATGGTTTTAGCTGAAAAAGAAGGCACTCTTATATAGAAAAGTAATCTTTACTAATTTTTACTAAAAATTGAGATACGATGTTCTTATTTGCGAACGTCGATTTATAATTTTTGGAAGTAAAATAAAATTGCTCTGTAAATGGGGTAACTGTTGAGCAATAAAGCTATTATTATTATAAGGTGATTGTCTTTCACAACATCTAAGACTTATTCTTTCTCTTGCTATACCATAAGATGTGGAGGCCTGTAATCATCTCTTCCACAAGTCCTTCATATGTAAATTTGTCTATGTCAATGCAGAAACACCTAGTGTTAAATCTAATGTAATTCATTTCCGAGTTCTTCATTCGTGGATCAACACGTACTGCTTCTCTATGAACGCAATGTTATCGCCTATTATATAAAAAAAATTGTTCGTTACTTTCGCTGTTGCCGCCTTGTTTATTCATGGTTTAATAATAACCGAGAGTAAACCAATAACCATTTAGCAAGAAACTAACTTTATTCTATGGATTTTCCAGGCATCCGAGCAAGTAAGGGATTAATGAAACGGAAAACTGGCGGACTTGATATTTCCTTTTATACTTTCGAAAACTTTGGCGCATCCCTGACAAAAGTTGACGACACATAGAGAAAAGCCAGGATAATATTTAGGATTTAAATGAAAATACAACGTCAGTGAACTAGGATAAGACGTATTGTTCTTCTGACAAACTTTAGAGATAAATTGCCAGTTCGAAAATAACATTTAAATAAATGGCGAAGGAGCCGGTCGTAGGCGAAACTTGTAAATTATAAAGTTCGTATCCAAATCTTAGTTGTATTTAAATCATGGTAGGCGCTTAAAGGATTTGGGCCGCAAAGGGCGGAACCGAAATCTAGCAATTAAAGTTGGAACTTTGTTGTGGTAAGTTTTAAAAAAGGAGGTGTCTACGGTACTACCTTAGACCGATCGAAATAACTCATTTAGAGGAAAAAAAAAAGAAAATTGTTATCTGGACTTTTATAAGTGGAAATGGTAAAGAGGCTTATAATAAACGAAAAAAATAATAATAAATGCGTGAGGGGTGGCGGAGGGTTATTTTTAAAAAATTGTATAATTGGGATTTCTGGCGAAAGTTGACGTCAAACAAAAAAGTATCTAATACAAATGTTGGATCATGCAAAAATGTACAACTTTCGTAGAGGTCACTTTTTAAGACAACCCCAAATTTCCGAAATAAATAGGAAAAACACTTTTTTTTCTTATTTTGCGTTTTTTGTTCCTCATTTCCGCAAAAATAACTTAATTTTGACGAAACTTGGTGAAAGTTTACCTTTCTGTGTGTTAAATAACCACAATTTTTTTTAGATAAAAAAATCAAGAAGTTTCAGAGATATTAATTTTTTCCGGTCTGAAACACTTTTTATTTCAAAGAAAAATTCTACTTAGGAAAATCATCGTACAGAGTTCTCTGATCATTTTTTTCGTTTTGACATATAGTTTTTGGTGAAATAAATAAATCTTTAATCACAGTTCAAAAACATGCTCAAAAATGCAAAAAAAAATAAAAAGTGACTTGCAACAATGAATTTTTCAGCAATAGTTGAAAATTTGTTTAAATTTAAAAAAAAATCAAAAACTGATTACACCATTCAATTGTACGGAAAAAATACAAACAAAACTGTCTCATTGTTTGACCCAAAACTTTATTTTTGTACAGTATTGCTATATACATAAGTCGAATAGTGAATAAATAAAATAAATAATAATAATTTTTTTCCGTAGGATCGATTAGTGCACTTATTTTTTTTTTTAATTTTGATGAATTCATAGATATACAGTCTGTCCAAGATAAGAATAGGATAGCATTAGGATCTAGGAAACGGTAAGAGATACGGGGTGGCTGAGATTAGAAAAAAGTTGTGTTTTTTTATACCTAACAATATGCCGTTTAGAAAGTTTTAAAATTCCGGGTAGTTCCGGATATATCCGGAAAAAACAGAAATTTTACAAAATTGTTTTGTTGGCATTATTTGAAAACGAATTTTAAAATAATTTGCATATTTACGATGCCACCTTTTTCACTCTATACAATGACGTCAACATTTTTGCAATCCGACGTTTCATCTTTGAGGGACCATCATCAGGTTAATTTTTTTAAAGATGTCGCTGCTATTTTTATGACCAAATCTAGTCATATTTAATTCTGAATTAGATGATATTACTGTTGTAATCGCTTAAACAGGTTTTTAGCTATCATTTAAAGTTTTTCCTGAGTACGGCTCTGAACGCTTTCAAAATGTCTATTGGATGAAGTCATAACAGTATAAAAGTCAATTCAAAAAACTATTTTTTTACTACTATTAGTAATACTAATTAGAAATACATAATAAAACATTTCATAAATTCGTATTATTTTTTTATTAGGTACAACTTTTTAAATTATTGATTGAAAAAAATTGTTGAATATTTTGTGCTGTATTGACTTTTGTACTGTTATGACTTACTCGAATAGATATTTTGAAAGCGTTCAGAGCCGTACTCAGGAAAAATTTTAAATGATAGCTAAAAACCTTTACAATAGTAATATCATCTAATTCAGAATTAGATTTTGACATAAACATAGTAGCGACGAAACGTCGGATTGCAAAAGTGTTGACGCCATTGGACAGAGCGAAAAAAGTGGCAATGTAAATATGCAATTTATTTCAAATTCGTTTTCAAATAAAACCAGCAAAAAAAAAATAAAAACGATTTTGCAAAATTTCGGGTTTTTGGATTTCGCGTTAGCAGTAGACTTTGCAGTTAATACTTTGTACTGCTGAAATTTCAAATCATCCAGAGATAATTTATCATTTGTGCATTTGTAATTCGACTTAGATGTTTATAGCAATACTGTACAAAAATAATGCTTTGGGTCAAACAATGAGACACATTTTGTATTATTTCCGTAGAATTGAATGGTGTAATCAGTTTTTGAATTTTTTAAAAATTTAAACAAATTATCAACAATTACTGAAAAATTCATTGTTGCAAGCCATTTTTATTTTTTTTTATCATTTTGATACATAAAAAATATGTTATTTCCTGAATTTTTTTTACATAAAAATATTGTTTTTAAAGAAAACTGTTTATTGGCACCATTGTGAATAAGTATTTCTCGAAAAAATGCCAAATTTTTTTTTTTGCAAAATTAATTGTTAATAACAAATTAATAATTAATTATTGAAAAATGGACCATGCAGTTGTTATTAGTTTCATGCGCTACTCCAGATTAGGAAAAAACCTTAAAATTGGTCCACAATTACCGGAGATATCGCAAAATTTTCGGGCAGTTAAGATTTGAAGTCTCGGTACGTTTCTGTCTTATTTCTCCTACCACATTCCAGGTGTGAAAATGTATTCGAGGACGTTTTTTAAAGGGTTAAAAATTACTAAAAAATGCATCTTTTTCGATATCTTTAACCGTTATTATGAAGTTTAAGGGTTGATTGATTTATTCCCGAAATTTCAAGTCAATGTTAAATAAACAAGTTATAAATTAAAAAAAAAATGCCATCTCGGCTAAAAATGGTCCTAGAACAATTTTTTTACACCCTTTACGATAAAGGCACAAAAAAAATATTTTTAGATAACTTGAACCTTAAACTAAAAAAAGTACACTTGATTGATATAAACAAAATGAACTGTTTATTCTATAAGCCAAATTGTTTTCATGGGTCAATTTTTAAAGAGTCTTATCTGTTGACCATCATATTAAAAAATTGTTAAATTACACAAAGTATTTTAAGTTATTCAAAAAAATCGATATTCAGAGGCCCCATACGGAAATACAGGCCCTCTAGGGAAAATTTTTATAGCAACTTGTCATGTTATTTTAACGTCCTTTATAGATCCGAGAGATTGCCCACATATTCTGGGACACCCTGTGTAGTTCAAATTATACCTTATAAGATAAAATCGACAAACCTCAGATATGAAAAAGTATAAGGAGTTATTTTAGAACCAACTTAAAATTATAAAGCCAGTTTCCTATAGAGCTATATAGAAAATTCTATAAACACTGTTTTGTACTTTTCACTAACCTAGACAGATAACGTACTTGCAGTAGGTTAGATTGCTTCACATATCGATGTTTTAAAATATTTATCATTATGATAAGTTAAACGTAAACATGGTAGAAAAAGGAAAATGTCGTTCACCTTATCATTCCGTTACTTAAAATGGTAAAGGCGAAGAAATCAAGAAACATTTATTGCAGAAACAAAAGTCTAAGAAGAAGGAATAATAATTATAACTGATTAATGATACATTAGTGACTCGATTAAAAATTCTTCTATAAGGAAGTTAGATATTCTAAGGCGTACACTGTTTGAAATAAGTAAACAAAAATACATCGAGAGGCATGGAATACCTGATCCTTTGCATTTCAGACACCTTCCTCGAATATAAATTCATACATGTGAACTGCAGCTGCTCGTCAAATTTTGCATATTACCTACAATACGGAATATGTACTGCCTCAATTCTCATTTAAATCACAGTATGCCCTGCGAAAATAACGAGCCTAGGAAAATAAACAAGTGTGTGAGGATGATGGAATTTCCGGTAGCGTTGATTGTATTGTTCAGCAAGCTCTTCTATTCTCTTTCGGCTCAACAGAATGGAGGCATCTAGTTCAGTCTGGGATTTTATTTTTAACTACGAGATTGGCCTACGACCCGGTCAAAAGAGTTAGCGTCTTATTATTTCCCTAGCATTGAGGAATCCCTAAAAGGGTTGGTGGAAACGATCTGTAAAAATTGTAGAAAAATTTCACTCAAATTTCACTCAAATTTACTCAATGGATCAATTTTTGTCCACCCCCGATTGAGTGAAATTTTCACTCTATTAGTATGAGTACAACTGAATGAAACTATTGCATCAGAAATGAGTGAGTTTTACTCAAATCCGAGTTACTGCTAACTATCAAGCGACTTTTGAGTCTATTCTGAGTATATAAAACCAATTTGGAGTTGACTTTTTCTGTAATACGAAATCACTCATAAATAATTAGGATATACATTGTTGAAATTAATTCAGTTCACGGGGCCTCCTCCTGTCCTGTCTGAGACCCGCTAGCTGAGACCCACCCCCTCTGGCTAAGACCTGTTCTCCTGGCGATTACATTTTTCTGGAGCATCTAACTGGCCCCTATCAATTGTGATCGAGATTACAGAAGCAATATGTAAGTGGTGCCATCTTCACGGCGCCATTCAAATTACTCGAAATTAATACACATTTAAACTCACTCAGTAATGAGGACATTTACTCTGATTTAGGTACAATTGCACCAAATACGAGTTTACGAGAAGAATTTATTTAAGGAGTACCTATATTTGAGTGAAAGTACTCAGTTTGTTTAAATATAATCACAAATGAGTAAAATGATCAAAATGTCCAATATTGAGTGAAAATGTATACTCAATAATTTCTCTAAATGGATTCACCGGAAGCTTTATTGCTTTCACTCACACCGATTTTTTACAGTATAATGTTTTAGTTAAGATATTCATACCAAGGTTGGCATGATATATATCAATGATATATATCCGATATATATATATATATATATATCATTGATATCTATCACGATATTTATTCCTTGATATATATCATGATATTTATAAAAATTTAAATAATGATTCCTACTGGTTTAAAGTTGCTAAAACTGTTAACAGATGGCAGCAAAACCATATGCTAATCGTTGACGAACGTGTTTATTTATGTGATTCCCCGAATTTTTCAACAAGTAAAATTGAATTAATATTTTTATTTCAATATTTCTCCAGGTGTTATTCAATTCGAGCAGATGCTGTGTGTTTGTATTTCTTTTAATATTTATGAAGTTTATGTTGACTTGCTGCAAATATTTTTTATTAGTTTCAGAATTTATATTTACTTTTTCGTTCTTGTTTTTCATATTTGGAATAAAAATATTTACCTAAATAGTTTCTTAATTTTATTTCGCTTCTATAATATTATACATAAACTAATTAATTAAAAAAAATAAATATCAAGACTTGATATATATCGGATATATATCAAGATATATATCCGATATTTGATATATAAATATCATGATATTTGCCAACCTTGTTGTCATTTCTAGAGAAAATATTTCATTTAAAATTGACATGGTTGTGATTTCTCAAAAGTTATTGAGATTTAGTACAGGACTTTAAACAGGGTTTCCCATTTAAAGTGCTAGAGTGATTTTCCGATAAAACCGGAAGTGCATTAGATTCGAAAAGTCTATTGAATTTAGAAATCCTCAAATTATTTGTGCATTTTTTAGAATATATGTTATAAAATAAATAAATAAATGAAACAGGTCATAAGCTGTCACATTTGATGATTTTAAATTAAACTAAAAATCAGGTTGGGAAGCTTATCAAAAATACACTTGAACACCAGAAAATACTTTGTAGTGTTAATGTAAATTATTACCGAAATGCTAAAAAAGGGACTGCGAAGGGAATGCTAATAGTACCAAAAGTTTAGTGAAAATATTTATCCTTGAATTTTAGGGAGTAGAGGCTCTGTGTATATGTAGCAGGAATTAGGCTAAATTAGTATTCTCCATACGGCATACAAATTGTCTATTTAGGCTGGACATGATAAATTGATCACAGCGTGGTACATTCATTCCCCTGGGCGAAAGGGGCACCCGTGGAAGCCGACCCTCCCCGGGCTAAGGGAAAGGTAGAAATAACAGGAGCATGCGAAATTACAATCCGTGTAATATGCACGAAGCACAGAAAAATTTCGCTACGGCCGGTTTAAATTAAAAAAAAGTTTTTCGAGCCTTGCCATTTTTATCGAACTACTGCTTTCATTTATGGATATATTAGAAGGTTTGTAGGAAAAATGTTAAAATTAACAGGAAAATACTGCCATTTTAAATATAATATTCAAGATATTTTGATTTTATTTTATTGAAATTTTCATAATAATTTATAGTAAATAAAATGTTTTATCTGCATATAAAACAAAAATGTGAAATCATTTGGAACGTACTATTAGTACTAACCAGGATCCACACTGGTTATCGAACTGCATGTCCCTATGTAGACGTTCGAACACTGTCTATAATGGCTGCGCAGGGAGTCCATGTCAGAGTTTAGATTAGGGTGAATCATATACCCACGGAGATTTTTGGCTTTTCGGTTTTCAAATATCATTAGAAATGAAAATTTTTCTATGCGCATAAAAAAGCATGGGCTTAACTTTTGGCGGCACAATATGTTAAAAAAATTCGAAAAATTTTATATTTTTCTTCCTATTCAATTACGTATCTTTTCAAGTTGATTTTAGGCGAAAATGGAAGAGGAAAAAATGTTTGTAATTAAAATTTTTATAAAATATGACTAGTTACAAATCGAATGAATCATGATTATTATTCTAAAAATCGAAAAAATCGCCAAAAATGGGGTTAAAAAACATTAACTTTTAGGGATTTTTTTTGGGGTCTTTAAATTGGGTATAGGACCTTCATACTTGGCTCAAGAAAACTTCCATGTTATGTAGAATCATCACACCAAATTTTATCAAAATCGGCTCGATAGATTTTGCGTCATAATTTTGCAATACAGATTTTGAAAAAAAATTTGCAAATTTTCAAAATTTTGCACAGCAAAAACCAAGGCTCTTAGATATTTAAAAATTTAATCACATATAGAAGGGCTCTCAAGCATTCAAACGCTTTTTGAAAAATTCGAATCCGTCAATTAGAAGAGCTCTGGCGCTTGTTTAAACATTGGTCGAATTTTTGTACTTATAATATTATATTCGATCGAAGAAGTAGAAGTAGTGTGCGAGAATGAGGTGTTAGACAACGCGAAAATTAATAATTATTTTGAGTTTGAAGATGAAGAAGTTGATGAATATAATATCGAAGAAGAAAACGACATCCCATGTAAAAAAGTTCGATTAAATTCTTAATTTATATTTTTATACATATAAATAAATATAATATACATTCATAAATTTAAAACAAAAATTTGTGTAGTTTTTAAATCCTGATTTATTAATGCAATTAAGTATGAATGAAATATTATTGACTTTTCATAATTAATTTATTAATTTAATCATCATTTCTTTTGTGATTAAAGTATAATTCAAATATTATTTATTGTTAAAATATAACCAAATGAGAAATTAACTCATTATATTACTAATTTTCGACATATTTTGAAAATAATTGTTGTTTAAACAATTTTAGAATATTCAAATAAGTTTGTTTTTGATCTTTGATAAACAGTATATAAGTTTACGCACTTACCTTTGATACAATAAAAAAATAAAGTTGATAAATTAAAGGAAGTTTAAAGATAAATAATTATCGGACTGCTGAAAGACCAATAATTATTAACGATATGCAAATACGCTAATTGTTTTTTTTAACTCGCGAGACATCGATTTAAAAAAAAATCATCAAAATCGGACCTCTAGAAGATGAGGTATTAAAAATTTTTAAACGCGTCGCGGTTTTGAACTCGCTGATTCAATTTAGAGCAGGCCGAAGCGGCCGCGCTCTCTGCTTCCCCACCACCACCACCCGTACGATTTTCTTGAATTTCTCGCTTACATAAATAACTTTAAACACGTTTTAAAGTAGGTTGCCAGTGAAGAAAAGTATTGCAAACTTAGACCTGGTAAGTGCTCGGAATACCAAAGGTATTTTTCGAAAAATTAGCCCGGATGTCTCAATACATTTAGTGTAAATGACGGTTAACTTTGATCGGCTATAACTACGTAACTAATTGACCAATCGATGTTTTTTTTAAAGAAGCGTCTTTCCAAGAACTTTTAAAACCTATTTTAAAAAATTTGATTTGGTTGAATATTCACAAAGTTATTCTAATTGTTTATAAGTACAAAAACTCGACCAATGCATAAACAAGCGCCAGAGCTCTCCTAATTGACTTATTCGAATTTTTCAAAAAGGCCTTGGTTTTTGCTGTGCAAAATTTTGAAAATTTGAGATTTTTTTTCAATATCTGGATTGCAAAATTATTACGCAAAATCTATCGAACCGATTTTGATGAAATTTGGTATGATGATTCTACATAACATGAAGTTTTCTTGAGCCAAGTATGAAGGTCCTATACTCAATTTAAAGACCCCAAAAGAATTCCCTAAAAGTTAATGTTTTTCAACCTCATTTTTGTCGATTTTTTCGATTTTTAGAATAATAATAGTCATATTTTGTAAAAAATTCAATTACAAACATTTTTTTCCTCTTCCAGTTTCGCCTAAAATCAACTCTTGAAGAGACATAATTAAATAGGAAGAAAAATATGAAATTTTTCGAATTTTTTTAACATATTGTGCTCCTAAACGTTAAGCCCACATTTTTTTTATGACCATAGAAAAATAGATTTTCAAAACTGTAGTGAAAATATGTGCACAGCACTTTGGATCTGCGTAGTGAGTCGTCTTCGTTTATGATTCCAAGGTTTTGCAGGAATTGCACCTCGTTGGTATCTATTTGAGGGTTATCGAATTCTTTTCGTGAAAATTTGAGGCTTACATTACGGCAATATCCTAAAAATATTTCCCTCGGTATGGTTAAGGATTTTAGTTTAATTTTAATCTATCACATAACTTGTGTAAACAAGCAAAAAAGGTAACACAAGCTTGACATTGTTCACATTCTCATAATGGTCCATGTCCCGTAGGTGTTTTCTTCTGATTATATTTTTTTCAGCGAATAATTACCTCCAACGAAACCCTTGGACCTTTATCAAATCACCCCACACTACGTGCGTACACGTAATACGCCCTACTGTATTATTAAAACATCGTTGTTTAAGTTTGACCCTCGACTTGACCCCAACCCGGACCGCTGCTCGCATTGCCCGGCTACAATCTTTCTAATTGCACTCCGCAATGTTAATAACCGCGGTAAATATTTCGCGCATACAAAGACCAATATTTACTTTCTATACAAAGGCGGCTATTATCCGGAGATTTTAAAAGAAGGGAGATGTAATGAGGTGCCTACACGTTCGCACTGAAAAGGATATTAAAAACTTTTTAGTTGAAAAAATCGCATTGTGAAGAGGAAAGCCTTTTGTCGGGGCAGAGGGATTTATGAAAGCGGCGAGTAATTTTTGTTGTTTTTCCTTGGTTTTACGTAAATTTTTCATAATAAAGGAATGGAAAAAGTATTAAATGTGTCTGAACATATTTTTATTCAGGGAGAACAGTTACTTCTTTTGGTAGGTACTTATTGCTACTTTTCTTTACAAAAATTATTATTATTATTATTATTATTATTATTATAAAAATAATAATAATGACACTATTCAAAACTCAAAGACACCAAGGTGGCAAATAAGCCTGGGAAAAGGACAGACAAACTGAGACAAGAAGAGAGTTAAAAAAATGTCCATATAATTGAAATGAACAATCAGCCAATGAAATTTTGAAACAGAAACATGCAGTTTGCTCGGCTCCTTTAAATAGACGTAAAGTAATAAGTGAAAAAATACTACAAAATTCAATTTTTAGAAATGGATAAAAACAGTTTTATGACACGATTAAATCTAGCGATAGAACTGACATAACAGCACCAGGTAAAGAACAAAAAATAGAGCATTAGTGTACCATATGGGACAATCCAGTATATTATAATGCTAAATGGTTAAAAGATGAAACCGAGAGACAACAACAAACCCCGCGCAAGTAGAATATCTCATCACAGATGAAGAACTGACGCACAGTGGGAAATATTGGACAAAATTCTGGCCACTCGCCAATTTTCATCGTCTCGTCGTGATTTTTTTTAATAATCTCGTGGTAATCTGAGTTTTCATATTCCTGTGAGGTTTTTTCGAAAAACCCTTTTTCTTTTTTTTTTAATGCTTAGGGAGCGCCCCAACCTCAATGTCGAAGAAAACATTTTTAAATACTCGATGTTCAGTTGTAGAAAAAAAGCGCAACGAAACAAAGTGTATAGTAACGAAAAATCTTACGCCCTATATTTCCTAAATTATACCCTCAACCCTTCAATCATTATACTTTCAAATTATATACTTTCAAGTACTAGAAATGTAGGGTTTGAGGGTCAAAGGTTTGGAAATATAGAAAATTCAGGGTTTAGGGCTTGAGTGTATAGGGTTTGTGAGTAAGGGGCTCAAGAGTCTAGGGTTTGTTTACTTTAGTTTAGTGTTTGGGAATAAAGGATTTGAGGGTCTAGGCCTTAGGCATATTGGACTCAAAGGCCTGAATTTGAGGTTGGGTTAGTTTATCAGGCTTCATTGCAAATTTAATAAATGGTTAGTAATAATAAGCCACAATAAACGTTTTATTGCTATGTAGATGATTTTATGGAATTTTTCTAGCAAAAAATTCGAGTTAAACAAAATTTCAGGGTCTTTAGGTTATGTTTTCAGTTTTGACTAAAGGTTTTGGCGATCGCGATGATGAACACTCAACAAAAATACATTTATACTTTTTATTAATGAAAATAATTTTCTGACAATTTTTTTCACTGTAATGATTTGATTTGACAATCTTTCCAGTTTTGAGGTTAGGTTCTTGGGTTAAGGTGTCAGATTTGGGTACAGTATGGTACAAGGTGTGTGCTCTCGGAAAAATTGTTGATCGAATCTCTGTACAATAGATATTTTTCATATTTTTTATTAATCCTTAATTTAGTGAGTTTAAACATAGTTAATGTTGGTATTGAGGTTAGGTTTTTTAGATTCAAATTCATGGTTTAGGTATAACATGTTACGTAGGGTTCTATTGAATCTATTTCGTACTTTTGGCATGTAAAAAAACTTTTTTTCCAATGTAAATTTTGTTTAAGGCTTTTGGGTTAGAATTAATCATTTTGAGGTTAGGTTTTTGAAGAAAAAAACATCAGATATATCATCAAGGGTCCTAATAATCAATTTTATTAATAGCAGATACTTTTTAAACATTTTTTTCTACAACTGAACATCGAGTATTTAAAAAAATTTTTTTTGACATTGAGGTTGGGGCGCTCCCTAAGCATTAAAAAAAAAAGAAAAAGGGTTTTTCGAAAAAACCTCACCGGAATATGAAAACTCAGATTACCACGAGATTATTAAAAAAAAATCACGACGAGTGGCGAGAATTTTGTTCAATATTTCCCACTGTGTGACATCGGGAATCATCAAAACACATAGTTGGAAATGTCCAGGTGCAGACAACATACATAATTCTCGTTTAAACAGTTAGTGTCCGTACACAGATATCTAGCTAAATAAATAAATATAATAATTCAGAAACCACACCTCACATGTTTGCCAACATTATACATATAAGATATCATAGCGTTGCTAGCAAATAAAATATATAAATATCTAACTATAAATAATATACTGACCGAAGAACAAAAAGGGTGTAAAAGAGGAAGTAAAGGATATAATGATCAACTTACAATAGATAATATAATAATGAAACATGTTGAAAACCAACAACAACTTAGTCCCAAAATGATGGAATAAAGTTAATATTTTTTTTCCAGTTGAAATTTAAAAAAATCGCCGAAACAGGTCAATTAGTAAATAGAAATTGTTTTTGACTTTTCTGCAATATTTTCTTTTTTTTGAGCAATGTTTGACGTTACCGAAATTTTGTCTGCATTCTATATTTTATAGTATAATGATATGTAATTTATTTGTTGTGTACTTTATTACATATATACTTAATTTATGTTTGTATAATCTTCACTTAACTCAGATTGTCAACAGGAAAAATCTACTAACCTTCACCTGCTTAAATGTAGGCGCCAGTCTCAGTGAAGTTTCTTTTTGAAATTTAGATTTCTTTCGAGCAAGATAAATTATTCCCAAAAATTAAAATTTGGTTAATACAAAAAATTTCCTAATTTTGAAATTGAAAACAAAATTTGAAGGTAACATTTTCTTCCTGAATGATGTTGCATAATATGATCTCTTCCTTACAGGTGCGGTTCTTTAGAAAAAACACTGACTTTTTTTTAAATGCAAAATAACAAAGAATTTTTTTTTCAAAGAAAATTTATATTAAGTCAAATTGACTCTTTTCTTTGACACAATTAGAAATCCTATAGTTACCTACGTAATCTACGTCAACAAGAAACTTAATCACTTATTACTATTTACAAAGACTATACTACATCTCCCAAAATTAGGTATATCCTCTATCCGTGTAACATAGAGTTTTTGTTTTACCTTCGTCTGTCTTCACCAAATTTATTATGGTCCTTTTTCACAACTTTTTGTCAGTTTTACACACATAGGTCTTTTCTCTTGTTAAAAAAAAATCTAGTAGGGTTAAGTCAGGGGAGTGTGGTGGCCATTCAAGCGGTCCTCTTCTGCCTATCTGTCGATTTGAGAAAACTTCATTAAGGTAATTTCTTACATCGAGGCGAAAATATGGAGGGGCACCATATTGTTGGAACCAGACATCAGGCATATCGTGCTCATTAGGGTTAGGAAAAATTAATTCCAGTGCTGGAATCATCTGAAAACGCAAAAAATCCAAATAAATGTCGCCTGTGAAATTGCCCTCAATTTTCTATTTTCTACTATTCCACTCAAACATTCACTTTTTCCGGCCGTTGTGCATGTTTCTCTTGCATCCAATGCGGAATTTCTGGGCTCCAAAACCTAGTACTTTGCCTGTTCACGGTTCTTGCGCGTAGTTCTTGTATGACGTTAACTTTGTAAGGATGCCACTTTTTAGACTTCAGAGTTCTGTGAACTGAGGATTTCGACAAGTTGAAGTTGGCTGAGATAGATCTAAGATTTTTTATTTTCAGTAGGGTCGTATTAATTTTTTTTATAATTTAATGGGTCCTCATAACTCCGCCACTGGTTGCTTGCAGGACTTCTACTTCTATGGAAAAATGGTATCTTATAAGAGGATGTGTCATGCCAAATTTGGCTTAAATAGCCTTTTTCATTTAGAAGTTATTTAAAAAATTCGAATTTTTAAAAAAATTTTTAACGCCCTATATTTCGAAAATGAAGCGTCTCTGGAAAAAAATTATACTTCATTTTTTTCTTAGTTTTTTATGAGGAATATCTCCTTAAAGTTTGTCGACTTAATCCTGAAACACTCTGTAGAAACTTTTTTTTTTATTTTGATGTATTGTATCAGCATTAGTTTGAGACAATTTTAGCATTGTTAGTAATAAAACTTTATGTTGTATAAACATCCCCCCGGAGAGTTCAACCGAGGACTGAGTGGCAGCGAGGAAATCGCGCCGCTCATGAATTTCTAAGGAAAAAATCAAAAATTTTATCCTCCGTGAGACCTCCAATTCGGTGCTATTCCTCTTGGGCCCGTCCGTAAGTGTATTTATGAAAATGGCATTAAACCCACTTCACGGTTTACCCGCTTTTCATCTCATCCCATGAATTTTTTAGCGAACGCTGCTTTATGGAATACAGAGTTACCTAAGCGGATAATATCTTAAGGTTGTGGGTGTATTTTTTTATCTGTTCCAACGTTCAAAAGAAGACTCGCGCGCCGGTAGAATGATCGAAAGCCCTTTCATGTTTTTCCGGTATTAATTTTGGGAAAGCGCCTGTTTTTTTCGTTTGGGTAATTGGAATAATTTCGTTTGACGTGTGTAGTCCGTGAAAAGTTTGTTTTTCTTATTCAATTTATCCTGATTAAATACACCGAACGGTTCCACTCGCAGAAAGAAAAATACGCAAGCCGCAAGAAGTTGAAAAACAAATTTTGCTACTGTTAAGAAAATATGTATTATTTTAAATTACTACAGACACCCTTCATAAATGATTACAAGCCACGTAAGCAACTTTCTTTCAAACAGTCATTTTATTTCCTTCACGTTGGCAATTAAGTTTCGGGAAAATTATTATTAAAACAATAAGATCAAGATTACATTAAAACACAACATACTGTTTTACCGCCTGTGATTAGTGTAATTTATTAGGTAATTATTAGGTTCGCCATTGTTCATCGTAAACTAATCATAAATATTGATGATGCAATGTTGGTTGAGGACCATTTTTTTTCGATAAAAAGGTACACCAAATGTATAATGACAATAAGAGGAAACTAGAAAGTATGCTACTATAAAATTGTTTTAAACTCTTTTTTTCGAGATTCTAAAAAGCCTATGTGGAAAATTACTTTTGCATCTACATACATTATTGTTGCTTCTTGGCCATATTTAAATTTCTCAAAAACGTATGCTGCATTTGCTTATGTGATGGTAGTCTAACTGTACTGCATAATAGAATTCGAATCCGACTAAGCTGACTTACAGAATTTAAAAAAACTGCAGATTCCTACTCTTATCCTTCGTTAGATATAATAAAATTTAGAAAATAAATCAAACTTGCACCCAGATCCTTGACCTGATCTAACCAGCCTAAAAAGGTGCTATTAATTTTATATAGGGTGTCTCATAAGCACATGATCAAAAAGGTACTGCGACATTCTTTGGCTCAAAAGAAGACGATTTGACCTAACTTTCATTAAGAAAAAATGTCTGGTTCCTCTGTTATTGACTGTCAAAGTTCTTGAAAAAAACTATGTTTTTTGTAATATCTAGAGAATGTTACTATGGATTTTAATAAAACTTGTGGACTTGTTCCTAAGTAAAACTCATGTTTTGATGAAGCAACCACGTCCATCTGCCTTGGGCTAGCGGTAAATTCTTGAGTGTCTTGGTACAAGAATTACCAGAACTTTTTATTTCATTCATTTTATTTGCATCAGTTATTTTTCGAGATTTTCGTGCTCTTGGTAAAATCTTTTAGCATTCATAGTTTTTACACAAAATTTTTTTTTTTTCACTCTTAGACAATCATTACTATTCAAGTACAACAACTACTCACTATAATTACTACTATCGTAGTAAGCCATGATGTCATTTTATAATAAATGAATTGTCAATCGATTCGTTTCGAATGGCGTTTTCTAATGAAGAGATGACCGACTGATCAAAGTCTTAGAATTTTGCGAAGACAACTTGGGTGGGATCGATTTACATGGATTGAAAAGAGTTTGGGGGAGACTGGGCAATTTGGTGTACGAGCCGTTGACCGTGTGGGTCGTCCTCAAGTGTGAAATGCAGCCGTTGAGGGAGACGTTTTAAATAGGGTCGCTGAAGATCCAAATATCAGTAGGTACTCGCCGTCTGACAGTGGAATTTGGCGTACCAAAAAGTACAATTAACCGCATCATAAGACAGCAGCTCCTCCGTCTCTGTCATGCGACGTCTATTCAAGAGCTTTTACCATACCATTTTGAGAGAAGACTTCAATTTTGCCCCTTTATTTAAGGAGCGCGGGCACGTGATCCAAATTTTACCAGCCGAATTTTATTCACCATTACACATAAGAAATCCTTTATGCGAGGCGTATTAACCACTTTCATGTATTTCAATAAATGTTTGGGGTCATCGGTGACATCCTTCCGGGTCCTTATGTCATGCCGCGCCGCTTGGATAGCGAAAATTATTGCTATTTTCTAACGAATACTTTTCCGTTTTTAATGGAAGATGTCCCTCTCGATTTCCGTGCTCTGATAAAGTTTATGCATGTTGGTGCTCCTCCGCACTTTAGTGCAAATGTAACTGCACATTTAAATAATACTTTTCCACACAAGTGGATCGGAAGAAGAGGGAGAGATGTTCCTGTCGAATGGCCCGCCAGGTCCCCCTACTTAACGCTGTTAGTCTATGGGGAGCCTTGAAGAATAAAGTTTACGCTACTTCTGTGGAATCCCAGGAAAAAATATTGAGTAGGAATAGTATGATTCAAAATGAGGCGGACGTAATACGGAATGATCCAAGAATGTTGAGCAGGGCTCAATTCAATTTCAACCGAAGCATCCAGTCTTGTAATTCCACCATCATCTATGGTATCTATGTAACTATCATCCAGTTTCAATAAAGAGAATTATGTCTTTCCTAAGTACGTCTTTACATTTTTTGAGTTCTAACAAAAAATAAATCTAATGAAGTAAAATGATATTCAATCCGTTGAATTGCGACAGACTTTAAAATTGCGACCATTTTACTTACTTTCAATATTGATATCCTAGGTAAAAGAATTGGCAATTATTATTAGAGAAAGCTGCTTCTTGTAAAAGGGCAGATTTACTGCGATACATTTAAAATTGTTAAGTCGCAACGAAACAGAAAACATTTTTTTTGCGTAAAAACTGTGAATGCTACAAGATTTTACCAAGAGCACGAAAATCTCGAAAAAGGACTGATGCATCAATAAAAATATGAAATGAATTGATTCCAGCGACCAAATAAAAAGTCCTGTGCCAAGACACTCAAGAATTTACCACTAGCCCAAGGCAGATGGTAGCGATTGCTTCATCAAAACAGAACAAGTCCACAACAAGTTTCATTAAAATCCATCATAACATTCTCCAGATATTACAAAAAACATATTTTTTTCAAGAACTTTGACAGTCAATAGCAGAGGAGCCAGACATTTCTTCTTAAAGGAAGTTAGGTCAAATCGTCTTCTTTTGAGCCAAAGAATGTCGCAGTACCTTTTTGATCATGTGCTTATGGAACTCCCTGTATAAACTAGTGAAGCAAACACCACTGAATGACAGTCATAATAAATTCCACCCCATTTGTAGGTCATCACTGAACTAGTATATTTAAGTTGTTTTGTAGACCTTTGTTGAAATGAACAGTTTGGGTTCGACCTTCCAAATAACTTTGTATCTAGCGTAACATAAGATTACAGTTTATAACCCTTAATATGAGCTCGGCCTTACAAATAGCTTTGTATCCATTGTAACATAAGACCGCAATGTTTAATTTACTCAGAATCTGTGTAGATAGAATGTACCTACCTGAAAACCACCCATAAAGGCATTTACAAGAAAATCATTAACAGGTTTCAAATACCTTTGTTATTGAACTTAAGATGCTTATAGGCTTGGAATCTTTAGACTTAAAAATTGAAATATGTAATTTGCTCTCCTCCAGTTTGGAAATTGGTCTTGGTTTATGGGCTTTTTGAATAATAGGAGAAAGATTAGCAAATATAAAGCTAAATTTCTTTAAAAGAAGCCGAGACATGCGATTTGATCTAAATCTCTTACTAAATTCAAGGGTATAAATTTGACGTAGACATCAAACATATGAATACTAGGTACATGAAAAGATACTGGCAACGCTATGAAAAATTGCCTTATTTTGTCACAATTTTGCTTAGAATATAAAGTGAAAATTCATTACAAGTACGGAGAGTGTGTAGCTGAGATTGTGTGATAGTGCGGCGGAAATTCCCTTAACCTCAATGCGCCCTCGATAATTGCAATTAAACATTTCAAAAAACATAATACAGCGGATTTTAACAAACGATCTACATCTCACGTATAACAGTGAAGTGACTTTTTCCTGTGAGGATTCGTAATACCCAAAGTTTAGATTAAAGCAAGGTATCAACACAAGTATCATATTGCAACAGTATTAGGTAGGTATATTGACACATTTATGAGGGGTCTCCATACGTTCAAGCTTACAGGGGTTATTACATTAATTAAATCCTCGAACCATTTGCTTCGCGAAATCACTAAAGGCTCAGATCGGCTACCCTATTAGTTCAGGAATACTGTATTCTAAAACAGTAAAACGGCGTATCGTTCTCTAATAGCTCATTTAAAGTTTATCATCCAAGTATTAAATGTCCGTGCTTTGTGTGTGAGGTGTCCAATTAAGGAGTAGTTGCAACCGCTAGTAACGGCGGAGAGGGGGGAGTCAAATTTGATGGCATTGTACAGGAATTAGAAGTTGATGTAACAGTATAAAGTGGTCAATTTGACCAAAGTATTCATAGTTACAGAATTACCTTCCACTTCCTTAACCCTAGCTACAAATCGCTGACTTGCCCTCCTTGTTCTCGGGCTAGGCTGTGTGGGGGCGGATCCACTATCAACACCCCTACGTATGGGGGGGGCCGAGAACCACTAGAGAGATTTTTAAATTATCAGTATATTTCCGTTTATCGGGTGTGTCACAAGGCTCAAATCTAGGTCCTCATCTTTTTTATTTTATGAACGACTTAACCAGAAAATAAATTATACATGTTTACTAAAATAATGTCCGTTGACGATCTTTGTAATTATGAAATAATGTGAAAATTATAGTGAATTGATATGTTAATAACAAATTAAGTCTTATAGTCCGGATGAATTTGGTTTTTTTTTTTTAAATCTGGCCTACGTCGAATTTTATGGGCTTAAAATTAAGTAAAAAATACACAAAATAAAAGCCTAAATTTGTGTATTTGTAGAGGTCGAGCGTCATATTGTTTATAACAAAAGAAAAAAACATTACTGCTCTTTTTTCAGTTTTTTGCTCATATCTTCGAAAATAAGCCTCTAATCGACATGAGGTATGCTTATCGATTATGTTCCTGAGGAAATTTTCTTCAGGGATAGGCTTTTGCGAAAGCTCGCAAAGTTTTTTTTACATTGCAAAATTAGCGGTGAAAAAAAATTTGCAAAATTTTCAGCATTAAATAAAAATAACGAATTTGACTGAAATTGGATGAAACTACAGGAAAATATAACTGTTGGGGTGCTCAACAAATACCCGCAATCTGGACCCCCAATTTCAAAATGGCGGCCTATTGCAAAATTATAAAGTCAAAAACGCGAGCGCGTATATCTTCTGCCCAAGTCAAGGTATCGAAATTTGGTAAAAAAGATCGAAAGGTAATAACATTATCTCGCGTCTATGTAAATTTCAGATTTTTAAGTTGCAGAAAAAAAGTTATTAGCAAAAAACCAAAAAAAAAAACGGTAACTTGGGTCCTTATCTCGGCAATTTTTTAATATACGGATTTTAAATCCAAACAGTGCCTAAAAAAACATGAATTAAGAAAAAAACATCACGATCCGATCAATAGGAGCCGTGAAAATTTTTTTAAACGGTATTTTGGCTGTTCTATTTAATATTTTGTAATAAACTTGGACTCGTTGTAAAGTAGGAGACTTCCTTTATACGCTGAATTTTTTCTGAAACGATTCGACCAAGACTTTTAACGTTCGTTAAAAACTGACTCGCGCGCCTGAGCTGTAGCCAGGAGAGGGGAGCGCTGTGACGTCATAGTGCCCATGCTGCGCTCGACTTCTCAAAATTCTTACTTAACAAATGGATTGTAGCACTTAGAAAGCAGCTACCGGGATGCTTTTTTTTAAATCAACTTATTTTTTCCGCTCTTTCGAATGGTGTAAGCAAAAGTCTGAAAGTCGTCGCCAGATCCCGAAAAATACATTTTTATTGACTTTTCACGTTTTCTTTTGTAATTTCATTGTGCTTTCGATATTTTGAAAAGTAAGGAGGTCTTTTTACGTATTTAAAAACAAAAGTCAATTATTTCTTTGAAAAAAATGATTTTAAAAAACAAACCATATAAAATGTGGAGGGCCCGACTCATTTTTTACAATTTAGTGCATTAATGAAGACGTAAGCGATGTGGCAAATAGCTTAAAAGGCGCGGCATTACGTTTCGCCATCACACGTTTTAATGTTAAACAATACACATGGCCATTTATATAAAAAGAATAATGGAGCACTCGCAACATGCAGGTTGAGATCGTACCGTGTTCCCGACCATTTATCTCCATTTAGTGCCCATTTACGCCTATTTTAGCATTTATCCCGGCTTTTAGTTCACTCATTTTTTTAGCAAACAAGAGCTGGGAGAGCAACCGGCATGCATAAAAAATAAAAACGGCTCATTTATGTCACAATTAAAATTTGCGAACGGCGTTTATCACATAAATCTGTACGCGTACGTGATATACAGCGGGAGTACTGCGGATGTACAGGACAGCCTTTTCGTGGATGTGAAAGTATAAACGAAAATTTCAGTATTTTTATAGATATATTTTCTTTAGCTTCTGTGTAATCTATTTGATATTTCTGCTGTAGTTATATTATTTCTACATCTAAGAACGGTTGAATGGAAGCTAATTAACTATTAATCACAAGTTCAAGTAAAAACAGTGTGTTTTACAAAGGGTGATCATAGTTTAACTCCGATATAATTACAAGTGGAGTTGAATAGCAAGAAGTAATGGATCTCCAAAGGACCACGAGTTATTTTTGGCGTCTGGAACAAAGTTCCGACCATAAAAACCCCGGCAGGTGATTTATTTCTCTGTTTTGGGCCAATTTTATTCCTTTCTTTATCATTTCAACATGTGTGTAGATGCTAGTGAAAACGCAATACGGATAGCGACGTCACCCATTTGCAAGGAAGGTAAAGCCCATGAATATACTGTCATGCTGTCATGCCACCCCCAAAACCTGTCACAAACTGCCCAAAACGCATATATATCACTGGCTACATATACTTCATTATCAATTTTCAAGGGAGATAAAGCCCGGGGTATTTCGAAAATTTTTTGTCGTATCGAGGCAATTTGTGCAATTTCGGAGGCATTTTAGTTTGGTGCATTTTTCTCAGGGAAGGTATTTTGGTGTACAAAATCTGGACAGTGAAACACCTCTCGGTTCTTTGTTGTTGGGAGGGGAATATTGGGGTGCGAATGGAGTGACAATATGTTCGTAGGCTTTATTTGGATGGGGTTAAGGGTGAATTCCAGTGAAAATCCTTGAATAATGAGTATGAAGATGTGTTTTTTTTAACAAAAATTGCACATTTTGTTATAAAGATTTAATATGCTTTAGGTATACAAATTATTCATTATTTATTATAGGAATGGTATTTGGACTGTCACTGTATATCTATATTTTGAATTGGACATTACCATCCGTTCCAAATCTATTCTAAAAGCATTTCATTGTTTTATATTGGGATCTCTATCAGTAACAGACACTCTATTTATACTACTGTCTGCGTAACATTATATCCCGTCATTTTAATCTAATGCAGGCCTTAACATTCATGAATATGTTTAAATAGCACCAATGTTTCTCTTACAGAATAAACTTTTAAACCATCTTTAGAAGGTAGTACAAATAAAAAAGTAAAAAAATAACTGCATTCGTATATTCCACTTCGTCTTCAATTACAAACTTTAGTAACTTCATTCCTTGCACATATACACAGACAAAGAATCAGGAATAATTAATTTATACAGGGTGGCCAAATGAAAACGAAACAGAGCCATTTTGAGGAACTGCGTCAAGATTGTAGAGAAACGCTCAGACCCGTCGATTTTAGATTAAAGGGGGACATTCTTTGCTGGTATTTTTGACTCCGCCACTTTCACCCCCAAGCAAGGGTAAGCATCACCCCAAAATATTTAAACGGCATTGGGGGTTGAGTAATATTTCTTTTGAAAGCTCTTACAACAGACTTTAAATTTTATAATTCTGCCCAATACTTATTAAGAATTTTGATTTTAAAATTAAAACTTATGTACAAACAATTAGTAATGGTAAAAATGTCAGTCATTCGAGTTAAGTACGCCAATGGTATAAAGTTAGTATTTCTTGCGTTACATTGGTTTTTGGCGATTTGTTATCACTTTCATAAAAAAATTGTACAATTGTAAAATACAGAAATGAATGTTATACACACACAATTAACGTAAAATTAGTGGATTCCAAATTATTTTCTAGTATTATTCGGAAGCGTTGGTTGGTAGTTTATTTATTTGTGTTTTTGAAAGTTAAACACTATGATTCCATAGCGGAAAGGGTAGATATCATTTCGCTTTACTTTATGAACAATAAATGTGCGAATAGAACAGCTCAGCTATTTAATGAACAATATCAAGATCGATATGTCGGGAGGAAGTATGTTCTAGAGTTAGTAAAAAAATTTCAAGAGACAGGGAACGTAGTCAATAAAAAACGAGAAATTGAAAAACCTATAGTTAATGAAGCTAGTGAAGTTGCAGTTTTGGGACAAGTTCATCTTAATCCTACAATAAGTACGAGGCAGCTGGCATCTGTGTCTGGGATCAATCGAACTAGCATACAAACCATTTTGAAGAAGAATAAATTTCATCCATACAAAATACATTTAGTCCAGGAACTTCATGAGGCTGATTATAACAATCGTTTGTAATTTTGCGAAATAATGAGTGAGCGAGCAGGGAACGATCCACAGCTCCTTTTTAACATCTGTTTTTCTGATGAATGCAGTTTTTTCTTCAAAAATACCAGCAGAGAATGTCCCCTTTTAACCTAAAATCGACGGGTCTAAGTGTTTTTCTACAATCTTGACGCAGTACCTGAAAATGGCTATGTTGAACTAAGGAAAGTTTATTTAAGTAAAGAAATTCTATTTAGGCAAATGAGCATGAAATATACATTTCTTTTTCGGTATGTATTTAAATTAATTAATTTTACCTTTCTTTCGGTGTATGTGAAATAAAACGAGAACGCCCTTTGTGCTGCACGGATCCCATCATCTAATATTTGGACTCGAACAATAGGATCAGTGTTGATTATGTAGCGAATGCCGTTATGTACAGCAAACAGAGATTATCCAGAGTAAATACTGCTCTGATTAATAACCCAGTTTATGCTTCGGTTTCGGGTCATCGTTATTTTGTTACGTAACCTAAATAGCGACAAATAAATCACATTATCCTAAAGAAAGTTCGCAAAGTGACTCGGATTCTGCTAATTTGCCGGTCATTTAGTACCCTGCGATAAATTGTCGACGCAGTGGCGTGGCTGGGGTGCACAAATGAAAGTTCATCGGTGCGAAAAATGTTGTCGAGTAGAAAAACTTTTTTAATACGTACATACGAATAACGGACATTATTACTTCATTTTCGAGAAGCAGAATAGACACATCGTTATAAAAAGTGAAGTTCAAGACTATTTTTCCTTTGTAAAATGCTAGTAACATCGTTAGTAAGAAAAAGTATTACAGCCTCTTTGTTTATGTTGACGATATATGATTGTTCATATATCAAAGAGGGTATCTCTTTCATGTTATTTTTTGTTTTAATTAATTGGTATTTAAACCTCTCAATAAAATTTCTGATAAAATCGTGTCTGAAAATTGGACGCAAAAATTACGACTGAAAATTGGATATGATTAATTGATGGAATACTAAAATCCTGGTGGTCCTATTATTCGTCGAAATACCACGACAACGGATGTGTCATGTCGGCTCCAATTTTAATGCTGACCGCGACCTGATTCGATGATGACCGAGCGATGTTCTATTATTTGTGGTTTTTCCAATGAATTATTAGGGAACCAGTTAAGTAGGTACTAGAGAAATTGGGGGATAATTCGAATGTAATTGCGACAATAATGGGGAGTATTTTTAGCTACAAAACTATTGACAGCAATGCTCCGACGGTGGATAGATATCTGCTGTCAAATTAGCTTGACAAATATTTCAGAGATCAAATCGAATAAGGTTTCTGCCTCAATGACAAAAAAACGTTCCAAGATAAGGAAGATATTCTTCGATTACTATAAAATTATTATAATTTCTAAATTACGTAATTTTGCGTCATCTACAAGGGTAACTTGCAATTATTTTACCTCCTTAACAAGTTTCAAAATATTTTCTTTTATTTCTTAATGTTCTCACATTTAATAGTTATTTACATCATAAAGGAGATAAGTATTATTTACCAGTCGAGGACGATTTTGCGCCCGAGCGGAGCTAGGGCTGGCAATATAGTCCGAGACTGGTAAATTATACTTAACTGCTGCGTGGTGTATAACATTTTATCTGCTCCTACAATTTCTTATGGTTCACGAAATAAAGATTAGGTTTTATTTTTGACATTTCTTAATCAATTCATTTTGATATTATTCGAAATCTTGCAAAGTCGCCTTGGTTGTTCGGATTTTGTCGTTTCCAAGGTGTTTATAAACAAAGTTACATAAAAGTTGCAATTTTGCTAGTTTTGAATTATTATTTCTAAATGAGTGATTTTCATTTAGAAAGTGCAGCAAATGTTGCCTGCGAATTTTTATTGCCCGAAAGTGCGCTACGGACGAATATATAGAAATTTCAAAGAATGGTGCCAGAACAAAAATACTGGCGTTTCTGAATTGTTACTGCTAGCATATTTCATGGAGAAGTCAAAAACTTTAAAGTCACCGGCGAGTTTGTGGAGTGAATACTCAATGATTGAGTCAACTATTTTCACAGAGGAGAACGTGGATATAGGTATCAAAATACACCAAGCTGGGAACATTTTTGAAACGGAAGAATGACGTTTGTATACCTAAAAAGTCAAACGGTTTTACAAGAGAACAAATCAACGATTTTCTCATTCAGGCACCCGATAACATATGATGAACAATAATGAAGGTAGTGACGGTCTTAGGCATTGCAGGAGCATGCCGTTCTAATGAATTATGCAAACTTATTTTGGACAACGTCAATTACAAAAATTTCGATGACATTATTGTAGTTACAATTCCAGATTCTAAAAATGGTGTGTCACGTACGTTTACAATTACTTCTCGTCAGGGTTCTGTTTCTCACCCAGAAATTGTCAAGAAATATACAGGGTGTTAAAAAATGAGTGCAAAATATTTAAGGAGGTAATAGTATGAATCAAAATAAGCAGAAAAGTCTCAATAAACATGGGTCCGCAAAGTAACGGTTGCGGAGATATGGAATGTTTTATGTTTTTTAGTCCCTTTTTTTATTTTGCAAAATCGTTGTGTATTTTCTTATAATAGTTGGTTGATGTTTAGTGAAATAAACAGTACGTATTTGACAGTTGTTCTCAGTGCACAAGTTTTCTTTCGCTATGGCTGGTTACTCTAACGCAGAATTAACAGACATGCATTTCATGTATGGTCGTGCTAATGGGAACGCCACCGAAGCGCGACGTCTTTATGTTGACGCTTATCCAAATCGCCAGATTCCTTCACAACGCATGTTTGGAAGAATTCACCAAAGATTGCGTGATACCGGTTCCTTGAGCAAACAGTGCCATTTATCCGGAAGACCAAGGTCGGTATCCACTCCTAGAGCAGAAGAAGAAATTCTAGCACTGGTAGAGCAGAATCCAGGTACGAGTGTGCGGAGAATATCAGCCGAGGTAGGAATTAGTGGTCCTCTTGTTTGGA
>NW_019417017.1:0-2896 GCF_000390285.2 Anoplophora glabripennis | reverse complement strand
GTTCATATGAACATGGGTCCGGAAATGCTTCCTAAGGGCACAGGGACCCATTGAAGAGGGAGGAATGGAAATCATTTTTTTGCAATATCTCTCAATCGCGTTGTGATAAATGAATGAAATTTGGTATACACAGCTAAATTTTGATGAGCAATTTGATGGACTAATCCATTTATTTCCACAAGGTCCATTGGGGTGGGTACGGGGGGCCCTTGGTACTTTGCGTGTGTAACTTTTTCATCTTTGACTTTTTAACAAATTGGACAGCAAATTCCGTTTTCCCGAACTGTTTTACGTTAAAAAGGTACTCTTGTGTCAAATCGTTATCTTTAACGGTTTCTGAGAAAATCGCTCTTGAATGAATCCCACTTTGGTCTATTTCATAGTAATTTAAACTAAAAATAATAAAAATAATTTTCCTTTCCTCTCTTTTCCATTTAAAGGATTAATTTTTATTTAATTTAATTTTTTATTATTATTTTTTTATTAAAATTATATTAAATTTAAACAAAAAATTGTTTTGTTTAAAGTTTGTTCGTTTACAACGATCAATGACAAACCGTTGCGTCTACGCTCGAGATAATGCGATCCCTGATTGGTTGCATAGTATCTGGTGAAAAATTACACCAATTACAGCCGGTGAAACAGAACGTTGTGTTGTAATCTTGATCTTACTATTTTAATAATTTTGAATTTTACCGAAATTTAATAGCCACGGCGAAGGAAATAAAACTACTGTTTCAAACAAAATTACTGATCACGTGACTTGTAATCATTTATGAAGGCTCAGTTTCTCGTGAATTGATATAATAACCTAATATGACCGTGGGATAATCTTTTGCGATGTAGTTGATATAACTTCTTCACCACCTCCATAAAACTAAACACAAAATTAAATTCCAATTAAAAGCCAATTAAAATCCGAATAAAGCAAAACGGAATTTAGACACCGTGTGCAAAACTCCGTGGAACAGGTAATGAGAAAGTGTTATCACTGTCAACACAGCTATTCAAACTCTTAATTGCAAACATAATGGCTTGTTTCGCTCTCAGTCTCCTAAACGGATCGTTCTATTGTTTTTTGGAATATTTATTTGAGCCCGTGGGTGAGCCGTCATAAGTACGTTTTTGTCCGATTTTATCTACACTGTAAAAAAAATTACTCAGTTCTACTCAATAACGTATCAATTTCTGTCCACAATAGATTGAGTGAAATATTCACTCTATTCGTATAAGTACAATTGAGTGAAACTATTGCACCAGAAATGAGTGAGTTTTACTCAAATCCAAGTTTCTGCTAACTCAAGTGAGTGACTTTTGACTCTATTCTGAGACTTTTTCTCTAAATTTAACTATTATTGAGTACATTTTTACTCAGACTTGGTTTATACATATTATATAGTGGCTCTACAGACCTAGAAGGTCCATGGCTTGATTAACTATCTCCCTCCACTTCTTATTTATTACCTTTTCTTTCCATCGCCTGATTCGTATTAACACAAAAATTTTTTCCACCTCTGTTTTCCACCTTGATTTCGGTCTTCCTCTTCTTCCCCTTCCTCCTATTGAACTGGTTAACATCATTTTTGGGATTCTATTTTCTGACATTCTTTAGGCATGTCCCAGCCGTCGTAATATTTGTGCTTTTATTAAACCTCTTATATTTGATCCTAAATAAGTAAGGATGACATACAGGGTGTGACCTAAGTACGTGAATAGATTTGTGGGGTATGTATGTATGTATGTCGGAGAATGGTGGAATTGTTTTTCCACCGCGGCACTTAGGCCTTTAGGCCCATTGTAACACCCTCCTTCATTACTCGAGTACTTTTCTTCAAACCATCCTATTTACTACACGGGTGGCTTAACGTCCCCGAGCCTGCCTTAGGTCACCCATCCAAATTCCAGCCTGCGTCCGTGATGCTTACCTCGGCAGATCGAAATCCCCCGGCCAAGACACCCGGCTAGGCAGTCCCTTAATTCGGGTATTCCTGAGTTAATTCTAAGAAATAAGTTTATATAAAACTTTGTTTCGTTTCTGAGATAAAGGGTGTTGAAATTAAAATTTTAATTTCTATTTTCTTAAATAATTTTTACGAAAGATAAACTTTTTCCACAAAATTTGGTAATCGGGCTTTTTTTAAGGTGAGAAATCATAATTTGGTATTAATTTTTGTGCAGCGCTTAAGGGGCTCTACATATGCTATCATTATTAATTTTAATTTGCCATAACTGTTTTGACAGTAGACTTCTGCGATTTTTTACCACCTTCCATATTCCTACACCCTTTTTAAGCAAAAAAGGTACACTTTCTTAACAGCGCTAGACGCCACCGTTTTCGAGAAATTTTCAAATTTCTGCAAAAATGCAATTTGCTGAGACCCTTATGCGTTAAATGAAGTTGTTGAGAATTTTATGTTCAAAAGTATTTTCCAACGGGTACGGAATTCTTTGGTGGCGGAAGCTTGTATTAATGTCGTGGGTCAGCAGCTGTTGTAATTATGATTTTGTTTAATTTTAATTTCAACACCCTGTATCTCAGAAACAAAGCATTTTCGAACAAAGGTTTATACAGGGTGTTTGTAAATAAGTGCGAAATATTTTAGGGGGTGGTTGCCGAAGCTATTTTGTGAAAAACAGTTCATATAAACGTAGGTCGAAATAAGCTTCGTTTACGAGATACAGAGTGTTTAAATTTTAATATTTTATTTATTTTTATTAATTATTTCATAGTTTTAAAGATATTGACACGAAATTTGAAAAACGTTTTGGGGGGTAAATTGCATTTTTTGGAGTAAAACTTGTACCAGTGGCGTGCATGTGAGAATGCCACAACCTTTTTTAATAAAAATTTTGAATTAAATTGGTCTCTTAGTAGTTGTTCTAGGAGAGAATGAAC
>NW_019417016.1:276064-293963 GCF_000390285.2 Anoplophora glabripennis | reverse complement strand
AAATCTGGGGCCTTTTCCCAAAAATTTTGATTCTCCAGTAACGGAGATACAGGGTATCGGTGGCATATTTTTCTAAATAAAATAGTACGTCACTGCTTCCCGGCAACAATCACGATATTTTTTTGGATTCATCTTTCAATTTTCTACAAATTACTACTCTTTTATGTTTTTCGAAAAAAGCATGATTTTCGAGTAAAACTTAAAAACGAACTGAAAACACTTTTATTTAGATATGACAAACACCACAGAGCACCAACAATAATCATTCGGTTATTTATTCGAATAAAGAAATTAATAACATTAGTCATCATTTTAATAATTTTGTTTGAGCAAATGTTCAAAAATACCTCCATTTCCACGAACACAGGCGTGACATTTTTTTAGTAACGAAAATGTAATTTGTTCGAAATTTGTTGTTGCTTGAATCTGATGAAAAGCATTATTTATCTTTAACTGCTCAGAACGTCAAAGTTCCTATCGCAGCCTTCTATGTAATTTTAAACCGCATTTTATTCGAATATCTAAGTGTTTTCAGTGTGTTTTTTAAGTTTAACTCGAAAATCAGGCTTTTTTCAAAAAACATATGAGAGTAGTTATTTGTAGAAAATTGAAAGACGAATCCGATATTATTATGATTGTAGGTAAAAACTTTATACGAAAGATTTAAAATTCTCCAAAGAATACGAGGTGTCAGTTTTGATCGCCGTTTGTGAATCACCCATATAACAGAAGAATATCTCATAAAAACAAAGCTCAAAGACATGCCACTATTTTTTTAAATCTATCTACATTTTATAGGAATCACTACTGCTGCTATTTCTCCCTTGTTATTTTAGTTTAACAGCTAAATACATGGAGCCTATAACAGTATCACCTTTTTCTAAAATTGGCGAATACCATTTCCGTTACTTACAATACTTGCAGTACGTATACACCACAATTATTCTGCCCAATTTCACCAATTTGTTTAAAAGTAATAAAAACGCTTGCCAAAGGAGCCACAATCTCTCGAAGTTGCACCGCCGAGGAGGAGTTTGACATTTCCTAAAATTAACTATTCTATTCTCAACAATATACAAACCTTAACTAATTAGTATAACCTTTAATTTGGAAATAGGTCAAACCATAAGCTTTTAACCTGTTTGTATTTTTACAAAGGAAAGATGCTCTTGTTTACTGCGATCAGACATACCATTTTGGGATAAAATTAAGAATCCTGCGGCTCTATGAAAATATAAGAGTCATCAAATCAAATATATCACAAGCCTAGCTTTCATCACTTTCAGTTATAAGAAAGAATGCTTGCTAAGGGTGCTACCTGACCTTGATTGTATGCCTCTGATACTCCCTAAGAATCTAGTATTAAAGTTAAAAAAAATATATTAACAAAATATTAGAAAATACTAGAATGTAGTTAAAAAAAAAACAAAAATTCTGGAATAAAAATAAAAGAAAGAAATGTAACATGAAGATAAAAACGTTACTGGACACTTGTTCCTTATGATTTTTGAAGAAATTTAAATATTCCCTTACCCAAATTGACGTAGTCCAATTGTATCGTTAAATGAATATCAATAATAACTAACTCAATGACAAACATCGTAGAGAAATAGTACGAGGATTTAACTGAACCAGACATCATACCAAAACAAGAGAAGTCTGAAGCATTTCACAAGTACATTGAAGGAGAAGCCTCGATATATTACGAACGGGACAAAAACTTACCATAACAAATTGTAACAAATTAATCTTTTAATTAAACACGAGGTTGAACGAGTCATTATATAAAAGAAGGAACGTTTCTACGCTTCTATTTGATTATTACATAAAAAAATCTTATCAGATCTATACCCGGATGTCCCATCCAACATGACATGAGTGACAGAGTTGGCTTAAGTAGATCGAAAACGGTTATATCAAAAATGATGCAAGTATTATTTTACGAGTCCAATTTACTTTATGTAAAATAAATGTTATGTTGGTATTGTTACCTTTTATACATGGGTCATCACAAAGCAGTTTATCTCGACAACAACCGGGTCATTCGCCAGAAATAAAGAGGGTATGTGAAACAAAATCAAAGTTACTGTTCTGTCAATAAAAACAAATAAATGGGTAACTCACCGGGGGGTTACATTCCCCCTAACTTTAGGATTCAAGGTGTATCTTTCCATACGTTTCTATTATATTTATTAGCAAACATGTAACATTCTTTCTTCCACAACTAGCTAGAGTCACCTGAAATAAGTCGAAGATCCCCCGGACGCCAACTAGTTAACATCCCAACTACCGGGTGTGTGAGTCATATTATTATGCCACCTACCTCAACACCACCCAGTATGTGTCAATCGAAGCGCAGGTAAGACCCCGTAGAACTTACAAGGCACACTTCGAAGGAACCACAGCCATTAAGACCGGGAACACGTGGCGCGCTCAGGGGTTTTCATAAACATAAACGAGTATGGCATATTACTCACAAATTCACAATTCATTGAACAAATGTATTCAAGCTATCACACACGTATAATAATCAACCTTATTCGGGCGTTGGCCAAGTACCACTGTTACAAAGAACACCCTCTCTTAGTTTCGGCATCCCGGGCAACATTTTGGTACTCATAAATTACATTATCTCAAGGGCAAATAAACACTTGGCTGGCGCATTACGTGTGAACAGCAGAGGTTTGATTCAAAGCAACTACGATAGTTTTCGTTATAAAATAAAATATATATTGATTCCTATTATTACAATAATTAAAAAATAAACAAGTGTTACATTTATAATTTTGAAATGTAATTTCTTGGGACAGAGGACCCGGCACAAACCTTATGGATTTCAGGTCCCGGTGGATTTGTCTGTATTTTTGATATTTTGTACTTGATATCCTCCTAATCAAAAGTGTCTATGGGCACCAAGTTGGACAAAAATGGACAGTTTTTGAGATACCGAGGAACAATGTTCCCGAAACTGAAACATTCCTTGAGACCATCAGATATATGTATGTATGTATGTATGTATGTATGTATGTATGTATGTATGTATGTATGTATGTATGTATGTATGTATGTATGTATGTATGTATGTATGTCGGAGGGTGGTGGAATTGTTTTTCCACCGCGGCACTTAGGCCTTATTAGGCCCCTTGTACACCCTCCTTCATTACTCGAGTACTTTTCTTCAAACCATCCTATTTACTACACGGGTGGCTTGGTGGCAAAGTCTCGTACAGTTTATGTATGATAGCATGGTCTTGAGTTACAGAGATTTTCTTTGCTCTGTTCTCATTACCATTTATCGGGGACCACACGCATGCGGCAAATGTTGGGCGACCCAGGTCTCTGGTAGGCTGTCACAGCCACGTCCCCGAGCCTGCCTTAGGTCACCCATCCAAATTCCAGCCTGCGTCCGTGATGCTTGCCTCGGCAGATCGAAATCCTCCGGCCAAGACACCCGGCTAGGCGGTCCCATCAGATATATGATTTTGGATCATTATCATTATTAAGTGCAATATTTTCATGTATATTTTTCTCAATTAACTCCGATAATCCATCTAACCTAATATATGTACAGGGTGTCCCATTTTAAATTACGCAACTGAATATCTCGTTAGGGAAGCCACCAATCCGAAAATAACCCTTACGAAAGGTGATGGTTTCAGAGGAGGACACCGGATGGAGATCTTCAATTTGACCTTGACATTGACCTTCAAGGGCATTTGAAGGTCAAATATAATTTTTTAAGTAGAAACCTCTATTTTTGACCACAGATTCGGAAGGAGCGCAAATTTTACGTTTAGATAGGTACTTAAGACTCTTCTTTGGAACGACCTTTAAATGTTATGTCAAGGTCAAAATAACTTAAATTACGGACCTGAATATCTCGTCAGGGGAGCCACCAATCCGAAAATAACCCTTACAAAAGTTGGTGGGTTCAAAGGAGGACATCGGATGGTGTCCTTCAATTTAACCTTGATGAAGAAGAGCCTTAAGTACCTATCTAAACGTAAACGAACGTTCTAAATGTAAACGAGCCATAAGTCAACGTAAAATTTTGCGCTCTTTCTATTCCGGGACCAAAGATACAGGTTCTTATTTAAAAAATTAGATTTGACCTTAAAAATGGTCTTGAAGGTTAAGATCGAGGTCAAAATTAAGGTCACCATCCGATATCCCCCTCCGAACCCAATATTTTCGGATTGGTGGCTTCCCTAACAAGATATTCAGGTGCGTAATTTAAAATGGGACACCCTGTATATATATTAGGGTAGATGGATTATCGAAGTTAATTGGGTCAAATATACATGAAAATATTGCACTTAAATATCTATTACGATCCAAAATGTATATCTAATCACCGTGCAGTCCCAAGAAACGTTTCATTTTAGGGGACTTTGCTCTTCGGTATCTCAAGAGCTGTCCATTCTTGTCCAAGTTTGTACCCATTGACTCTTTTGATCAGGAGGATATCAAGTACAAAATATCAAAAATTCAGACACATCCTCCGGGACCTGAAATCCATTAGGTTTGTGCGGGGTCCTTTAGTCACCCTATTTTTGAGTATTGTCATCTAATATTTACGGAAATTCTGGAAGAAAACTAGTACCACATCTCGCTGCAAGCAGCTGATTGAAACATTAAGTGTATTTATTCCAAGTTATGTAAAGTACGACTATTTTTAGTCGCATGTAGATCGATATTCCAACGCATGCTAAGCCACATGTGTTCCAAGATTTTGAACTTTGATTTTGGTGTGCATGTATTAACCAAAATAAACATTTCTTTATTATTACGAATTTCGAAAATCTGGCTATGCCTTGAATTTTTAAACTTTTGTTTGTAAGAGATATTTACGAGCACCTGAAAATTCATTAAATAGTATCGAATAAACTAATAAGAAAATATGTGAGGTATCCACATTATTAAAATTTCTAATTTTATCAATCTACTAACATAAGTAGAGGATTTTGAAATCCAGCTTTTAATTTAGCAATTTACAGGAAATCATTTTTAATTTTTTTGCAGTAAATTGTAAACGTTGCAAAAGAAAATGTTTCTAAATTGAACAGTGAATTAAACCCTTGTTCTTGAAAAGACCAGTGTTGTACCGGAAGAAAGTTTGCGGGGTTGAAAGAAGGTCCGACCCAGAAAAATTATCACCCTGTAGATCGTGACAACTATTAGGTAATCTAAGTTAACCTACAGTCCAAATTTGAGCCAGGTGTCTCAAAAACTGTGGGAGATACAAAGAAAAAACATAAAAATTATTGAAACGCATTTACGGACATGTTTATATGAAGTTTTTTACTTAAAATCATGCGTAGATTCACCTCGGATTCACCCCCTGAATAAAAACGTGCTATTATGAAATACCCTCTATGTTGCTGTACTGCTAATTTAGAGCAAATTAAAATTTATGAAATTTTCAAGTAATTAATAAAAATAAATAAATACAGTAATCTACTGGTTTGAATAAGGAATTTAAAAAAATGAAATATGATTTTTCAACTCTGGACTGTAGCCTTATACAGTGTCCCATTAAATATTGCGAAAAAATACAGGGGAGTTTCCTTGATCAAAAATAAGAAAGACAGTTTCTATAAACCTATGTCCGAAAATGCTTCGTTTCGGAGACACTGGGTGTTGAAATTTAGAGAAAATACCAAGGTTTTTACTAATATCTGGAGAACCCTAATTCCGATTTTTTTGACATTTGGTATGTTTGTTTATAAAAACGGTAGACGTCTTCTGATGTAATTTGATTTATTTTATCTATTCCAGCGGCGTCCAGGGACTCACTCCTGTTGACATTAATAAGTAAACATATGAGACGTCACTGTTTTTCTTAGGTGTCATATTTTTTTCTAATTATACGATTAAAAATACAACTTTTTTGTCTCTACTTTTTTTGATATCTTGCTTCGTTTTCGAGCAAAAAATTAATATCCTTTCATATGCACATTCTTTAGGGAAGTAGAAAACAAAAATAGAAATTCAATGTTTTAGTTATTTACTAATCAACTTTAACAATACATTTGAAGTAAAAACAATGTATTTTTTTAAATAATAATAAATATTAACAGGAACATAAGAAAAAATATTTAACAAACACAATGATATGAAAAATACTTTACATACACAGGCGTTACAACAGTTGTTGAAAATGTGCACCTTCAATTCTAATACAGGCGTCTATCTTACGACACATTGATTGGCGAACCCGTTCAAATATTCCGCCTGTGTGTGTAATTGTTTCACAGGATGCGACAATGTGATTTCTTAATTGGTCTATGATTTGCATTGGACTCATATAAACCAAATGTTTGAGGTGACCCCAAAGCAAAAAATCCAACGAATTTAAGTCGGGAGACCTCGGGGGCCAGGATTGAGTGCCTCCTCGACCTATCCAGCGATTTGGGTAGATATTGTTCAAATATTCACGTGCAGCTAAACTGAAATGGGGTGGAGCGCCATCGTGCATAAAATACATTTGCAACCTTAATAGATGTCATCCAAAAGTACGAGCCATTCATCCTCAAGAAAACGTCGATAAACATCTCCAGTAAGCCTCGGTGGTAAAAAAAATGGGCCTATTAATTAATTATTAGTCTCACAATTCGGACCCATACATTAAGTGAAAACTGGTGTTGATGACGGCCTTCCAATATCGCATTTGGGTTCTCGTCCGCCCATACATGATTATTATGGAAGTTCATTATGGCTTTTCTAGAAAAATTCGCCTCATCCGTGAATAGTACTTCTGCTAAAAATTGAGGATTTTCCCCAATTTTTTGTCATGTCCATCGACATAAATCTAATCTTAACGCAAAATCAGTCGGTAAAAGTGCCTGAACCCGTTGGATGTGATAAGGGTATTGAAGATTATTTTTTAAAATCCTGAAAGTTGTAGAACGACTTGCATTTAAGTTTCTAGCAATCTGTCTGGTATTTGTTGTTGGAGTGTCCTCAATTTCATGAAGTACATCTTCCTCCAATTGTAGGGTTACTGCTGTACGGAGTCGCCCGTTTTCTGCGGTATGTTTTCGAAAACATCCAGTTTTACCAAGACGTTGATGAAGACGGGTGAAGATAATATGATGAGGAATTATACGATTAGAGTATTTCTGCTCATAGAGGCGCCTGGCGGCTAATGCATTACCATTGGAAAGACAATAAAGAAAATGCTTATCGCACATTTCACTATTTGTGTAATTCATTTCGACAAGCAGAAATTGACAACTACACAGTTCAAGTACTTATTAAAATCACACACTTAAACTATTAATTTTTTGCTCGAAAACGAAGCAAGATATTAAAAAAAGTAAAGAGACAAAAACTTCGTATTTTTTATCGCAAAATTAGAAAAACATATGACATCTAAGAAAAAGCAGTGACGTCTCATATGTTTACTTATTAATATTGTTGTAAAGTGTAACAAACCAGATTTGTGTTTTTTTAAGGTTGTCGGCACTGTTAGATTAAAGTTCTGTTAAGTTCTGTATTCAGTGCAGTTCAATGGTTAGGTTTTTCTACAAGTTAAAACAAGAGAGTTTTGTTGTTGTTTATAGTCTGAGTAGTCTGACTTCAACTGAAAGTTAAAAAGAATTATTGCAACATTTGTATTTATTCCTGTATATAAAAAGAGGGAAATAAACATTTATTTCTCACACGAACTCTTATTTCTGCTGCGACAACAGGTTATGGGCCCAGTGCCAACGTTTTTGGAATAAGGAATATAAGAGCAAAAGCTTTAAAAAGGAAAAATGGCGGGTACTCCGGAAGAACGTGTAAAAGTTCCTTTGTTTGATGGAAATAATTTCAATAATTGGAAATTTCGTATGGAGACTTTGCTTGAGGACTTCGAGCTTTTGGANGTACCACAATGTCTTTTAAAAGTGGGCGGTTTTTATTAAGTTTCTGGATCTGGTAGTTTGTTGTTAAATTGGGCCAGTGCTTAAAATCAGAAAAATACATTGCCTTCACTAACGTGGCGCCATTATCTTTTGTACAGTTTTGCACAACATTTATAAAGTCTTGGAAGTCATACACTTTTGGATTCTGTTTTAATCCTTTTTCCACGAGATGGTGAAAACTGTCAGCAGACATAAATGTATGACCGACCTCAAAATATTTAATGGTTATTGTTTCTGCTGCGATGTGGTCTGAATTTATTAAGTAAATTAAAAAACTCAGTAAAGACCAGTTTTTATTCTGGCCACTGCAATTATCAGCCCATATAAAAATATGTTTTTTGTCACGTGCGTAATTTGTCAAAAATTTGTAATACGCACTAATTATATCTTCTTTCTTACGTCCAGCAATAGCTTCATGCCAAAGTACTGCTACAGCCTTATTTTTTACTGAAATATTTCCCAAAGGCACGAAAGATTGGTTGAAAACAATAATTCGTGGTGTAAATATTACTTGTTTGAACATTTCGAGCCTGGGAAGCATTATTACCTTTTGCATATCAGTGCAATAGTGCATAGTGTCTTCGTCGTCGGTTTTCTGCTTATCGCGCCTGTATTCTTCCCTGGATTCTTCAGCTTTTTTTATGTGCTGTAGCCACTGACAGCAGGTAGGACAGTCATTATTAGTTGTAGCATTTTCTTTGGAATGAGCAACATCGTGCAACAAAAATACCTCGCATTTTTCGCATTCTTCATGCCCCAATTTTGCAAATGAAATATTCAAGTCCTTAATTACGCTTCTGTAAAATTCATAAGAGATTATGACATTTGGATGGGTTTCCTGAAAATCTCGAAACATGCTGGTAATAGTGATGTCACTAGGTAGGTACAATTTATACGGTGCGTGCTCCCGTCTGTAATGCGAAACGCACGGTGAATATTTTTTAATGTGATTTTGAATAATTTTCTTATCAATTTTCAACCTTTTGTAGGAACCACGTTTATCTGTTGGTGGACTTTCAATATTTCGCAAGATTGTATCATTGTTACCTGAATATCCTAGAGTTGTTAAGAAAAATACTTTACAAACTTCTACACGTGCGCCGTTTTCTCCCTTCATAAAATATTTTCTGGTTGACTGTCTTCTAGAATCTTTACTTGAACTTAAACGTCTTTTTGTTACATTAACTATTTCAGTGTAATGGCTTAAAAAAGCTTTTTTTTCAGTAAAAGTTTTATTCCAGTACTTCTTATTTATTTCTTGACGTGTTGTTATCCCAATTTTAAAGAAACAGTTTTTCTTGCATTTACAGGGCGGTTTTAGTTCATGGCATTCGATTCTCTTCTTCTGAAGAAACTCCATCCTATCTTTTTTAGACACTAAATACTTTTTTCTTTTTCTGATTTCACCCTTTTTTGTGAAACTTTTATCCAACTCCGTATAATTATCGATCGAAATTTCATTTTCTTTAGAACTCAACTTTTTCTCCGCTTTATTTCTAGGATTTGGCGTAACGTGTTCAATATCATTCGGTCCTACAATAATTTGTATATTGTTCTGTTCACTGCTTTGGACTTCTACATCATTCTCTTCTGTAACCATTTGAATTATATTTTCCTGCTCATTTCCTGAAATCCCTAATTTATTCTGTACTTCTTCTTGCGCATTTCTTTCAGTTTCCATATAACTACGAACTGTCGTCACAGGCATTGGAGTGATATTTTCTGGCTGGATTTCTGGAATGTCTCCACTGACATGTTGTTTAGTTGTTGCAATAATATCTGAAAAATATATGAACAAAATAAATAAATGTACCGATATAAAAAACACAGGCCAATTTTAGGCGTAAATTACATTTTGCATTTGATAGGTAAAATCAGACAAAAAGAGCATATGAAAAGCGTCTACCTACTTTCGTAGAGAGATTAATAGTGAAAAATATTTTATATTATTACAATGTTTATTGTACCACTTAATAGATCAACTAAGTAATTAACAATTAAGTGGTTCAAATTTACAATTATTATTATTATTGAAAGCAAATTAATCATTTTTGAGTTTGGATTGACAAATTTTAACAAAGCAATGATCAAAGTGACCTATTTTAAAGGTTAATTGATATATTGAGACACGTAGACTCTGCCATGAAATAAATATATATTAATTTTAACTTACCTTCCAAGTTTTTAGGTGGACCTAATAATAATTGATTTAACTCTGTGGAACTTATAATACTGATATCATTTTCCTCAATAAAACTTTCCGTTACGAGGGGTTGCATATTTTCATCTAGTAAAATCATTTCGCTTATTGAAACATGATTAATTGTGTTACTTAAAACATCACTATTCGAATTGTTTTTAATGTCACTAGTTTTAAGCACTTGAAGCACCATTCTTTTTCCTCTGGATCCCATTTTGTAAATTATTTCTTAAGAAATAATTATGACTCTAAACTAATGCATGAGCACGCACATACGTTTGAGAGCTAACTGAATAACAATCGACGATTTATTTCGTTACTAGACAAAAAGACCGTATGTTTTGACATACGGCGTAAAATTGGGCGGGAACGCGACGCGCCATAATTTTCTAACCATAAACACCGTATGTAACGAATCTTTATCTACATAGGGTATTTATGTTTAGGAAATTAAGATATTTTGAGCGACATACGTAAAAAATTGACACATCCGGTTTTTATGTTATGTAATTAGCCACCAATTTTTTTAAACGTTCAAATGAACTAATTTCAAAGTGTTTTTATCCGTTTTTACTAATCATGAAAAAAAATTGCAAACAAATATATGATAGCTCTTAGTGTAAAAAATTCAAAAACATCAAAATCTTAATTTTGATAAAAATGCTACATACGGTGTTTTTCCATTGGACTAAGAATATTACTGGCACTAATAAATCAAAACAGTATGTGCGCTGTCCAACTTGATGTTAAGAATGCATTTTTGCATGGAACATTAGAAGAAGAGATATATATGTTGCAGCCAGAAGGTTATGAAACAAAGAATTCAAATCTTGTTTGTCGTTTAAACAAATCGTTATATGGTTTGAAACAAGCACCTCGTGCATGGAATAATCGTTTTAATACATTTATGAGAAAAATTGGTTTTAAAAGATCTGAGTATGATATGTGTTTGTACATGAAAGTTACAGAAAAATTTAAACTTTATCTACTCCTGTATGTTGACGATATTATTTTGACTGGTAATAATGAACATGAGGTAAATTCTGTCAGGAAATCGTTACATTTAGAATTTGACATGACTGACATGGGAAAATTGAAGAGGTTTCTTGGTATAAAGATTGATATAACATCCGAAGGTATGTTTTTGAGCCAGAAAATTTATATCGAAAATTTGTTAAAACAAAACGTTTCGGAATGGAATTATGTAATCCGACCAGAACACCTATGATGACAAGTAATGTAGAACTGGCAGAACCTAAAAATAATGAAAATATTACAGATAAGAAGCCATACAGAGAATTAGTTGGCTGTTTAAGCTATATTATGTTAAATACAAGACCTGACATTTGTGCAGCAGTTAATTTCTTTAGTCGATTTCAGAATAGTGCAACTGAATGTCACTGGAATGGACTCAAGAGAATTTTACGTTATTTACGTGGTACTGCAGAATTTGGTCTATTTTATAAGAAAACTGGTGAGCCTTTAGTTGGTTATGCTGATTCGGATTGGGCCAATGCATCAGATAGAAAATCAGTGACTGGTTACCTATTCAAGCTTTATGGTTCCACTATATGCTGGGCAACTAAGATCTCACTGTCATCAACTGAAGCGGAGTATGTTGCACTTGCTACGGCTGCATCAGAGTGTGTTTGGCTAGTGAATCTACTCAAAGAACTTCAAAATGAAACTTTTAGTGTTGTGATTTACGAGGACAATCAGTCATGTATACACTTGGTATATAAAACTGATCATCAGAGACTAAAACACATTGACGTTAAATACAACTTTATAAGAGATTTAGTTTTATGTGGAGACATTGAAGTGAAGTACATTTCTACAAAAGAACAAATTGCAGACTGTCTAACAAAGGCGTTAGCTGGTGAACAATTTGAAAAATTGAGAAGCCTTATGGGAATTTGTATTTTGTAATGTGATGTTCTGACAACGTTTAAAAACCACAAATTGAGGGGGGGTGTTGTAAAGTGTAACAAACCAGATTTGTGTTTTTAAGGTTGTCGGCACTGTTAGATTAAAGTTCTGTTAAGTTCTGTATTCAGTGCAGTTCAATGGTTAAGTTTTTCTACAAGTTAAAACAAGAGAGTTTTGTTGTTGTTTATAGTCAGAGTAGTCTGACTTCAACTGAAAGTTAAAAAGAATTATTGCAACATTTGTATTTATTCCTTTATATAAAAAGAGGGAAATAAACATTTATTTCTTACACGAACTCTTATTTCTGCTGCGACAACAATATGGTCAATATTAACCAAAATCAGTTACAGATCCGTGGTCGGATACGACCAACATCCCAAAATGGGATTCACAGAATTTATTGGGAAGATCTACTTCAAGACCCTTGTGGATCCAATTTGGAGGGTGTTCCATTGTTAACCCGAGTTCCCTACAGCTTTTACATTTTTTGAAGCTCTCTTAACTACATTAATTTATAGTAAATTAATAAATCTCACAATATTTATAAGATTCAAAATTGTGTTAAAAATTTTCAGATAAAGTTTTACCAGGTATATGCTCTGTAACAAAAGCCAAATATAAATAATTTATGGGGCGGTTTTCAGAAAGATTGGGGCCCAATAGTTCTATTAGGCCCTTCTAAGAAATACCCATTGAAGGACGAGGGTTCCCGAACAGATTTTCCGAGTCGTTGTAAACGTCGCCTTGAAAGATTTTTGTCCCAAAAATTAATAAAATTCCAAAATTCAACCGTCGCTACCGTTGACAAAGGATATCATAGAATTTAGCAATGATTTGAACAGGTAGACTTAGACCGTTGGGGCAATGTATTAGACATCTGGTATCGATTAATCGGCGATGGTTTAGCCCATGGTAAGGGGAAAAATCCATATTTCTAATAACGCACGAAACACGTTCGAAAGACGCAGGAATTCCAAGATATTTAAATAAATTGTTAAGATGTAAGGAAAATAATAATAGATCAAGATGGTTTTTAGGGAGATTTTCCAAGCTATAAAAAAATATTAAACGAGGCTAACTAATCCGCTCCGTGTTGCTATACGGAGTCGCGAGAGGAAGGTGTAGGGCTACTCGTGAGTTCAGTTAAGCTTCAAAATTATTCATACCATTGTAAATTTAGTCAATTAGGTAATTATTAACGTGGTAGTAAAGCATCCCGATATTCAGGGGTCGCAGTTGACCAGCAAGACGAAAATAACTTCTGAGCCGAAATGGACGGGTAGAAATCCAGAGAGGTCTCTGAAAAAGGCAGTTCCTCTTTTAGTTCCACACTGGGCAGTATACTTAATTTTAGAGAGGTTAATTTAATAATGGATATAGTCTTTCCAAATTTTCCTATGAATCTCGCGTTCCCTGAATCTCGGTTTACGTGTAGCGAGTAAATTAACCATTTGTTGTTCAAATGCATTAGGTTATCTTTATTTTATTTCTTTTGTTTTTATTGTTATCAAAAACCTTCCTTGAAAGTTATGATGTTTTCTTGTTCTTCCAACTTAAGTGGTAGGTAGGTACCCTTATACAATCAGCCGCTGTATTACAATCTATGTAAGCAGGAGAAGGTAAGTGTCTAAAATTCATTCTCTGAACGTACAATATTTCCATTTCCCACGTATCAATAAGAGTGTAGATGACAATTATAAACTCCCTTTCGAGAAGTAAACTCTTTTGTAAGTTAATATCGCTATGATACTGGTCATAACGGTAGATAGATAAATAAATAACCCCTCCGATTACAGCTCACATAGCTCCAGTAGTGTCCAGGAGTGTCTAAGCCTGCGACAAAGATTCTGAGGCTTTTAAAGCTTCCAAACCAGGTACTTAAGCTTCTTAAGCTTCAACTCCTGGTTCATACCTCATATCATATAAACAGTAATAGTCAGGCAGTCATAAAAGACAATGATTAAAAGACATGAGAATATCAAACTCGTGATGCCAATAAACTAAAATGCAACATGCAACAAAGGAAAGTGTAGTTGAATGCCTCACAAAAACAATAACATCTCAAAAGTGTACAAATGCGTTTTAGGTATAAACAGTAGAGTGTGGACCATTATTGCAAGGCCAAACATCTCGTCATCAACCCAAAAATGAGAAAAAAATTGTTCTTATTTTGGTAGATAAACGTGTAGAATATGGTACCCAAACGGTTTTTTCGAAATTTTCGAAATTAATGTGAATTTATATATGAGCTATCGTATCATTATGACTGTCTTTTTAGGTATTTATTAAATTTCTAGAATGTTTTTCTTTCATTGCAAAATAAGTGTACCTAAATGATACTTAAATGACGGTATTAGCAACTGATTTAAGTGACTGTGGATGGAGATATTTTTCTGTAGTCAATTCTATGGTTTCTATATACGCGCGGTAAACACGGGTTTTATTTGTACAGCAACAACTGTGTGTTTAAACCTGTTTTTCTCGAAACGAACGATATCGACTTTGTTAAATTTAAAGTAAATTGGATTCTTGGGAGGATATACTAGCAAAATAGGGAAAAAATATTTTTCATATTTTTAAAACATCTCCGAGATAAAAAAAAAATGAAAAACCGAGACTAGAATTAGTATGAATGTCATTTTATTCCGATTTCTTATTGATTTTATTACAGACACATATTTAAGAAAAAAAATTTTGATTTTTGATTTCAGATCAACTCTGCAGACTCCAAAACAGCCTCTATTTTGAATGTGATCAAGGCGCATGACATATAACTACTCAACATGACAGTATTTTGTACCCACAATTTTTTTTTCACTTAAATACTTAATAAATATGTAGCAAAAAATCCGTAACATTGTATCTGTATCCTTTTTGAAAAAAAAATCCTGTACATTGTCTTATTTTTTTATTAACTAGATGTAAATACCTACTTAAGTGAAAATGTACTTTTCACATGAAACTTCACTCGCATTAATTATTTGCAGTGCATATAGCTGTATAAAAGCGGTATGAAAAAGTACACCACACTGTAGACTCGATCAACTATATCTACCGTATTAATTTTCATATTTTATGTCAAAATTCGCAATTCCCATAAAACGGTATTCTTATTGCTGAAAATTTATTAGAGTAACGAAACACTTCTCTCGGTGTAAACAAGCACGGAATGCATTAGCATTTATGAGTGAGTCTAGAACGTCTAGAGCCAAGAATTATAAAGAAAATTCCCGTTTCCATGGTTCGCTTAATCGATAGCAGGGATTGGTGTGGCTCGCATTTTGACGTTTGTCAGTTGCCGCAACTGTATCGCCCCATCTGAGGTTCGGTATCGCGCGACAACGTCTGGCTGATCTCCCAGCCCCGGAAGATGGATTGCCCGGATCCGGAGGGTCGGCCCGTCGAGGTCCTGAAAACCTCAGACTTTTACCGAACTTGCCAGCTGCCGAAAAGATTTGAATATCCCTCATGGTTTTACGGCTACGGCATCCAGAAGAGGCCGCCCGATCATCCCTTCTACAGGACCACTTCAAGCGATTACGGGAGGTAAATAAGTCAAAATAGAACAGGGACGGGCTTAGGGAGGTGCTGTTGCAAATAGCAAGTATTAGTTATTTTAGAGCTTGAATCATAATGATTAAGGTTAAGTAAATTTTTCCTTGCAATTTCTAAACTGTGGCTGCACATGTCGACTTTTTCTAACTCAGCTTTTTTTTGTACCAATTTTATTACAAAAAATTATTATTCCTCGCAGTTAACAACATCAGTCTAAAAAAATTGTATCAGTTTTTAGATTCATTATTCACTATCTAAACAGAAATTAGCAAGTTCCAATATTTGTTAAGTTTACTAATTATTATAATAATCTGCACATTGGTATTGACGTATTTTCTTTAACCGAAGAGCATATTAGAAAACTTTTTTTTAGTTTTGCAATTTACATTAGTTCCATTGAAAACATCACTTTGTGTTTTTAACTTTTTACTTTCTATTATAATTTTTTTAATCTTCTTATTCAGATACTGGGCTTTGGTTGTCCGTTGATGTATCAAATAAATAAATAAATAAATAAACACGAAATGACGAAAATGACAATAAGACTTTTAAAAGCTCTATAAATATCAACAATTTGTTTTCTCAGTTCGGAACAAAATGATAATTCGTCGTCTCTTCCCCTGAACTTTGCTAGCAGTTGTTGAAAATAAAATATTTTACCATTTCTTATTTCTTTGACGACTTCGGAATATTTATTACCTGTTCTTTGTGAAGTCGCCCTATATCACTCCATAAATAGACTCTATTCGAAGCTCCTGACCGTTATTCATTAATTTCAGGTACCCCCCTACAATTCACAGCGTCCCGACGTCCTTCTTCCCGACTGATCAGGAATTCAGCAAGGCCTTGGCCAAGACGGGAATGTATAGGAATTATTCCTTGAATACCGGTCTGGATGTATTGAGATAAAGACGATGCTGCACTCATTTTGCAAATATGTACATATATAGAAACAAATGCTTGTATATCAAATATGTGAGTACGTATTTTTGTCAGAAGTGTTATTTGTTTCTCAAATTTATAAATTCGTATGACGAAATATTTTAGGTGCAATAATGGTTTTAAAAATTCTACAAATGTGATTTTTTATGAATTTATTAAAATTGAATAAACATTTTATTATTATTTATTATTATTGTTTTGATGAACTTCCATCATCTTATCGCAATGTTCAACAGTTTAAAATAGTCTATAATAATAATAATAATTTATTGATGTCAGAACATAAGATAAATGTTTACATAAGTCACAAAAGAAATATGACACCAAAAGTATCAGTAATTAAAAATAGGTTAAAACTAAAGCACAGATATGTGAATAAATCTTAAAAAACAAATACTACAAATAAATAATATAGATACAAAAAAGGCACTATTACAAAATAGATAAAGAAATATATCACACATCACAGACATTACATGGTATTCCTAGGGGACTAACAAGAGCAACAAAATCATCATTAAAATAACCATCAAATGAGTAAAAAGCCTTATAATAAGTTCCTTATTCTCATTTTATAGTGAGCATTACACAACGACCTAATTGCTTCATGTAGCATATTAAAAAAGCGCACGCAATAGTAATTAGAACCGACTCTAGTTCTACTTAGTCTAAGAGGAACAGGGTTTATATTGTACATGTTTCTAGTAGGATAATCGTGGTTTATAAAATGTTGACGAAACATATGGATATGTTCCTTAATGTACAGGGTGGGCAAATAAGCGAGGTAAGCGGCTGTATCTCAGAAACTAGTGATCGTAGAGAGCTACGGTAAAAAATTGTATAGGTAAAGTGGGCAAGGGAAAATGCTGGAAATTATTTTCAAGTTTCCAAGATGGCCGCCAGTGGGCGTTTCCACCATATTGAATTACATAAAGTTACGTTTCTCACGATTTTCCCCAATGAATGTAACAAAAAAGTATTTGCGTTTTAATGTTAACTTAAAGTCGAACATTTTTTGTAAAAACAATTTTTCTCTATCTTTCGAAATAAAGTGGTGGGGGGTATTTGAATGTTGTTTGAAATAAATGCCTGTAACTTCGAAACGGCTTAATGGATTTGGATAAATTTGGTATCATTGAAAAGAGCATTTCTTGGGCTTTTAGGTTTCTCGTAATCATGACAGTTGCGACCTACACGGCCGCCGATAGAGGGCGTTATTCGATATTATAACCAAAATATTGGATTTTCTCAAAAAATTTAAATGCGATGATATGACTTTTTTTAGACTAGAAAATAGACAAATGACCAACCAATAAGCCTGCGCAAACCGCATCTTAATATCTTTTTCCTAACTCAAATTATT
>NW_019417016.1:251365-274096 GCF_000390285.2 Anoplophora glabripennis | reverse complement strand
TGATCAGAAGCCTTGTAACCTATAAGGTAACTCTGCAATAATGCGAATACATTTGCGTTGTAATTTAAAAATTTTATCTGCTTGGCAAAAATGACCCCAGTTCAAAATAGCATAGCACAGATGTGAGTGAAAAAAAAACATAATAGGCTGACAGCAATGTTTTTATCGAAACAGAATTAACAAGGCTTCTGATCAGGAACATCTTTTTAGATAGTTTTTTAGATAACTCGTCAATATGTTGCTTCCAAGACATTTGGCGATCAATGTTCACTCCGAGAAATTTCACTTGCGAGGCGCAATTGGTGAACACATCATGCACATAACGCAAAGTAAACAAAATAGATTGAGTTTTGTTTTGATTGAGATACATTTTATTTGCAAAAAACCACTACTTAACGTTATCCTGTGTTGTTTGAACATTATTACGAAGGACACTGGCCTGACCTGCACTATTTAGGATCGTAGTATCATCTCATCCGCAAAGAACTTGGAAATGATATCACTATTTGGTAGATCGTTTATATAAATGAGAAACAATACAGGCCCAAGGACAGATCCTTGTGGGACTCCGGGATTCATGGTTAAGCATGAAGATTTACTTCCATTAAAAGAGACAAATTGAGATCTGTCACTCAGGTATGATTTTGTTAGGGGAGATACTATTTGGATCAAAGTTATAGCGCGAAAGTTTTTGAATTAAAATGTAGCTCACACAGTCAAAAGCCTTAGTAAGGTCATATAAAGTACCATTAGTAATGTCTCTATTCTCAAAGCCACTCAGAACTGAGTGCATTAAGTTCTTTATTGCTAGTGAGGTGGACCTTTTATTACGAAAGCCAAAGTGACAGGAGTGAAATAAGTTGTTTGATTCAAAATATTCGTTAATTTGATACTTTAGGATCTTTTCCAAAATCTTGGATATAATTGGAGTTAAGGAGGTGGGTCTATAGTTAGACGAGTCATCCATGGGTCCCTTCTTATGAATAATTTTTGCTAGTTTAAGAATATCAGAGAACACATTATTCTTGATACATTTGTTAGTTAATTAGGTAAATAGTTAGTATAGTTATTCTGTGAATCAACGTAAGGAACAACTATGATGTTGATAGGATTCTTTGAACTTATTACGCTCTAAATAAAGACTGAGGTTGATAAAATACTTACAACTAAACTAAAAATACTAAATAATTATAAAGAGAGTACACACAGTTAACACCAATACCTATGATTATACAAACAGGCATGAAAACATGTGCAAAAGCAAGACACATACAATTATAGTTATTTATGGTACTAGTGTGTTACGGTATATGTGTATGTCACGCTGGGAAATTTTCCCAAGTGACTTATATGAAGTAACACACGAGTGCTACACAAAATTTTATCTAACACTTTCATAGAATTTCGTTTTAATAATAAATAAAAGTAACTTAAAACTTCAAGTTATCATTGTCAGAAAAAGTAATTTAACGAAATGAATGTATTTTTAAATATTACAAAGGAACGGTAATGTCAACCTAAATTGTGTCTGTAACCAAGGGTTATCTGCAAACAAACAATATTTTTTGAGTTGAAATCACGTTGAAATCCTGAAAAAATGGAAAATGTGGAAATTCCATCTGAAATTTTAGAAAAAGCTAATGAGGCTACTGCAGACATCGTTCCGGAGAAATCAAGATTTATATACAAAAAAAAGCTGAAGGAATTTCAAGATTGGAAAACCAAAGAAGGGGTGAAAGACGTAAATGAAGATGTCTTGCTGACTTATTTTTTCCATTTAAGTGAGAAATTAGCCCCATCCACATTGTGGACTAAATAGTCCATGTTGAAGTCAACTCTGAGAGTTTACAAGAACATTGAAATTTCTAAATTCGGAAGATTAGTGGCATTTCTAAAGTCTAAGCACAAACATTTTCAACCAAAAAAATCCAAAGTCTTAGAAAGAGAACAAATCGAACAATTTTTGCGTGAAGCCCTAGATGAAGATCATGAATAAAGTAGATTCTACTGAATAGTTTAACTGAGTTATATTTATTAAATTTGTTTTTAGGTGGCGTTGAAATTAGGTGTTTTTGGCGCTTGCCGTTGCGAGGAATTGACCCATTTAACAATAAGCATAGACAATATAGAAGACAAAGGTCAGTACAGTAAAACGAACAAACCAAGAAGCTTCGATGTGTTAAATGAAGGATTTTGCGTTAATCCAGTTGAATTAATTAGAAAATATTCTAAGCTAAGACCTCAAAATGTGCGGCATAAAAGGTTCTTTTGCAATTTTCAAAAGGGAAAATGCACACGCCAATGTGTTGGTATTAATAAGCTATCAAAAATCCCTAATATTGTTGCGCTTGATAGATTCTAATTTATATACAGGGTATGGCTTGCGTCGCGCATCTGCAACTCTCTTGGCCAATGCCGCAGGGGATATTACAACACCAAAGCGCCACGGTAGATGGAAGTCATCTACCGTGGTAGAAGGTTATATACATAGAAGAGTCAATTTCCAACAAAATAGATATTGCTTAAAAAATACAAGGGGTGAAGACTCCTGAAACAAGCACAAGCAAAGGGGCAACCTGTTATATAAATTTATAGCTTGGAAAATCCGTCTAAAAACCAGCTATTTGATCTATTATTATTATTAGTCCAATCAATAGGTAGAAGAGCTTACAAAAAATACAACCTGGAAACAAAAAATATGGTGATAGCTATAGAAAAAAAAATCATAAAAGTCAAAAAAACGGTTTATCGCTAATAAAAAAACTCCAATCGAAAAAAGTTAAATGAAAAAGTTGTAGCTATTAAATAAATCTATCTATTCATATTTTTAAATATATCAATTCCCGTAATAGACATCATCGAGAAATAAAAATCGAAAAAGGTATTCAAGGAAAACGCGAGCAAAAATTTTTTATTTTTTTCAAAGTTATCTTTGGACACTTCAAATGAATAAAATCGTTATCACTTTTTTTACCATGAAAGTACAACTCTTAAGGAAAAAAATGAGCCCTGATTCGTTTCTCTACGACTATTCGTCGAGCAAGAAGAGCCGATCTTCGAGATTTTTTTTTCGAAAAATCGTTATAACTCGAAAATTTTTTAATATTTTTTAATTTAAAAAAAGCTTACTTTTTTGCTTGCAGAGGGCTACATTTACAGCAAGTAACAAGATTCAAAACCTTAATTTACAAGATAGGTTTTTTTAATAGCTACAACTTTCTCATATAACTTTTTTCGATTGGAGTTCAAGTTTTTTTTTATTAGCGAAAAACCGTTTTTTGTCTTTTATGATTTTTTTAGGTTAACTTCACCGTTTATGCGCCACAGGAAAAATACACTATCTTTCTTAGAATTTTTTTTTCCTCCACCATATTTTTGTTTCCAGGAGGTATTTTTTGTAAATTTAACAAAAGGTCGTGACAGATTGATTGGACTATATTTTCCTTACAACATTCTAACAATTTATTTAAATATCTTGGAACTCCTACGCCTTTTCGAACGTATTTCGCGCGTTATTAGTAATATCGATTTTTTCCTCCACCATGGGCTAAACCGACGCCGGTTAGTCGATACCCATGATATAACGAAACGAGGTATGATACTAGCCGGTCCGAATTCGGTCCGCTTCGGCGCATGACGTCAGATGGTGACATGCCCCCACTCTTTTCCCATAAGAAACTCATAGGAAGGAAGCTTATTTTGGGTTATTTTTATTAATTAATTAAAATGTATGAAAATAAATGGACTTTTATCCATAGCAGTAGTAAAATAACATATTTTTTAATAATTAGTATTGTTTTAGCACAATATAAACGATATATTTGGTTTTTTCTTAACATCTCAATTCATTAGTGTATAGCATCCGTTTAAACGGTGGCGCCTTTACCCGTAATTTGACAATTTTGACATTTGAGTAGTAACATTTCAGGTCTCTTATCGAGCATACATTAAAAAGGTGGGCGTGGTTCATACTTACCGCCAATTTTAAATCATCTCATGGTGTGATTGGATCTGCAATTTTTATGATTTGTCAGAAAAGCATTGTTCCATATTTGTTTATGTAGGTGAGGCTAATATTAAGGTTAAAATAATAAAATAGGGTGTACGCAACAGATATATATTTACCTATAAAATGATTTATATCACTTAAAAGTTCATTTTTCAGATTTCGGGCATAGGCATCCTGGTTGAAATGCAGTGAACACACCCTTGAATTTAGGACATTAAAGACATCTGCACGGCAACAAAAATTTTTCCAAGTTTCGCATATCAGAGCATCTGTGGGGAATCTAAAAAACTTTATGTTGGAATCAAAATTTTTACAATTATTGTTTGAATTACACCCACACACTGCACAACGCATTTTAATAACTACCGCTGTCACTATACCTATATCTATACTATCTAACTATCTATCTATACTATCTATCTATAACTAACTATACTATCTACCAATCTATATCTAACTATAACTATAACTACTATCACTAAATAAAACAATTATTTAACAAAGAAACAATGCAGTTAAACTCTAGTAAATATATTGCGGTTAAACGGGTTCTGACAGATTACAGATTCTGACAGCTTCTATTCATATAAATGGCGCGAAAAGCAAAATGCACGGTAAAAAGAGATGGAGCCTGTCACCAAGATACGTCATCAAACATGGCCGCGACATGCGCAATATCATACATATTTATAGTTATACCATGGTCGATACCAGAGGCCCAACACATGGTCCCAATGGTCACGAGGAAATTTGGGAAAAACTTAGATGTGTTCCTGATGGTCAAGAGTAGCCTCCGTATGAACCTAGTCGCATTCTGTGTATGTATAATTTTAAGAAAAGGGCATTTTTTCTTTTCATTTAAAGGGAATTATCAGTCTAATACTTTTCTACATACTTGCATTCATCAGTTTTTATGTTCATGGAAAAATCCTACGACCTTGCATAATTCTCAGACTATGCAAGTCAGAAGTTTCACACGAACCTATCCCCACAGCAAAAGACGCCGTAACGGAGCCGCGCGGCGGCGGAACAGTTCATTAACGAGGAAGATAGAATAGAGCGGCGAATTTATAGCCGGGTGATTTATCAACAGGAATTGCAGATGAGACACTTTAGTGGCAGTTACCGTTACCTGGATCGCCGTGGTTTTAGGAACGAGGGCTCCAATTCTTTATCTGGCTGGCTCAATTCCAGGACTGGGTGTCACCTCGCCGGCTATCGGGGTAAGTGAGACCGATAGGAGTTCACGGCGACCCAAATGGACCGCAGTGACCCCCCCCTGCGAAATTGCTTCCGGAATTTATGACTGCGGTGTCTAATTACCCGCGCCGGTGATTAATCGCGAGACAGTGAAGTTTTCATTATGTTTTTGGCCGGTAATTCTTTCTGTTTCGGACCGCGGCATTGGAGAAAAAAAATATTAGGCTTGTTCTGTCGCTCGCAGACGGACGTTGAAGCGAAGACGGTTGAGATGGTAATCGAAATAAATCAGACTCATTTTTCTCGTAAATCAGTTGGAGTATCTAGTAGGCATAACTTAATATTTTATTCTTTAGCAGCTTCTTTTCAACAAGCGGGGATTGGCTAATTTTTTTTTTAAGTCGTTTCATTGTTATTTAGTATGCAGCTTTAATTTTTGTTTTATTCATAGATATTTCAAATTTTACACTATTGTGACAGAACCCTGAAAGCTTTCACACAATGAATTTCTGCTGCTTGTAAACTAAGATTCTTTAGAGATGAATGTTGGAGTGTTAGACTGCTGTGGACTGTAAATACAGGCTGTTACAAATTCGCTTCTCACTACAGGGATCTAGAAAACTAGCTTAAATGAGGACAAAGTTGCGTAATCAGGGGACCAACATTATGCCTCCACAAAATCAAAGCTAACATGATTAGTTTTCGAAATATTTGAAAAAAAAAACGAAATTTTGGAAATCCATTTTTGTTTCATTTCAGCCTTGTTTCAGGTGATATTGAAAATAGAAGAACAGTTTCTCATGGCCACTTTTTGCCCTCTATCGAATGGCATAATCAATTTTTATATGTAACGTTTCGTCTCTCCAGAACCATCATCAACTTCATTTTTTTAAATACGACCCTGGAAATTTTGTTACATTTTTTGCGAGCTTTCATGACCCCCAATACTGTACTGCTTCAGCCTGAACCAGATTCAGATGTTTTGCCCCAAAAAATTCATCAGTACATTCGTTCCAAATTTATCTAAAATTTTTATTTAGATTCCTTTGTTTATTGAATTATCGTACACTTTAAGTATCATTAGACTCTGTGAAATCCATCTATACTCCGTGGTCGAAATTATAGAGAGTGACTCATCGCTAGCTTTTGGACTAGTAAGGGGGATGAAGCGTGCCGGGAACGAAAATCCATTGGCGTGTCTGCATAAAGGGCAACAAGATATAGAAAATATTGAAAAAAGATAATAAAACATAACATCTAATATTTTTTTACGCTTTGCTATAAGCGGCACTTTAATTATTACAGTATTTTAAAACGTCCCAGTTGTGTATTTTTAATTTATAAATTTATTATAGCCACGGAACTAGACCCCTCGTCTACGCTTATGCTATGACGTTTCTCAGGACGGATAAATCAAGTCCGTTTACACCCACTAAAAAAGCATTTCCCTATTCCCTACCAACTGCAAAAGACAGAGATAGAATATAGATCGACGTTCAGTGTAACTCAGTCTATAGACGATTATAGATTCTATCGATGTGCGTAGCTAGCGGCACAAAGATAAATAATATTGAACCGTTATAAAAATCATTTTATATTTTATACGCGTTATGGTAATAGTGTTTTTATATTATGTCCGAGTCACTCTCTATAATTTCGACTGCGGAGATTAGTTATTTAAACTACTACCACCACGCATTAAAATAAAACTTTATTAGAGTTTTATTCTCATGTCCACAGTTATTTTGAGGCGTCTCGAGTGCACAAAATTCAAACAAATTCCGATCCATTTTTTTCAGGATATTCATACAAATACCTACATCTCACATGCTCTTTCACAGTTGCGGTTACAGATATAATAAATTTCGATAATATTACGCTGCTCTTCATTTTCAACCTTTGCCAAAACGAAAATGTTGTTGAACATTTACTGAAATTTAAAAAAAAAATAATATTCTGTTGGCATTTTGGTGTTCATATGCATTTTTAAGAATTAATTTGTCACAATAAAAATAAAATTGTAATAATGTTTTAATTTTGACGCAACAACTTATTGAGTTATGTATGACCAAGTGATCATAATAGTTTAAATAACTAGATGGATTTCACAGGGTCTAACAACACTCACAGTGTACAATAATTCAATAAACAAAGAAATCTAAATAAAAAATTTAAATAAATTTTGAACGAATACACTGAAGATGAATTTTTCGAGACAAAACGTCTGAATCTGGTTCGGGCTGAGGTAGTACAGTATTGGGGGTCATGAAGGCTTGCAAAAAATATAATAAAATTTCTAGGGTCATATTTAAAAAAAATGAAGTTGATAATGGTCCTGGAGAGACGAAAAGTTACATATAAAAATTGATTATGCCATTTGATAGAATGCAAAAAGTGGCCATGAGAAAGTGTTCTCCTGTTTTCAATGTCCCCTCAAACAAGGCTGAAATGAAACAAAAACGGATTTCCAAAATTTCGGTTTTTCTCAAATATTTCGAAAACTAATCATGTTAGCCTTGATTTTTTAGAGGCATAATGTCCCCTGATTACGTAACATTGCTCCTATTTGAGATACTTCGTATCTCTTACCGTTACCGAGATCCCTGTAGTGAAAAGCGAATTTGTAACAGCCTATATACTAAGCGAATTTCTGATTTAGTATTTACATCCGAATGAAAAAATGGCTCTCTTTACCTTATTTTGAATTATTTGGAGACTACCTGCATCTTAGAAGTGAGTTCTATTCCTTCAGATAAATTATTTCTTTGAAGTTAATTTTTGCTTGAATTTGCTAACATAATATTTTTCTTATTTCACGGAGTTTTCACCATCAGCTTCAAGCTTTGTTAAAGGAACAACCTATAATGTTACGTGGTATGTCCTGGTTTATTCGTTTTCTTTCCTGAGACTGCTTGAGACACTTCATTTTTGTTCCCCTTCTGGGTTTATTTGGACCAGATTATACCCTTTTTCTCTTTGATATGATAACTTTGATTTGATGAAAATATTCTCAATCACTGAAAACATCGACGATTGTATATATAACTCTTCGAAATGATTTGATTAAAATTGATAACTGGTGCCAACTGAATAGAGAAGTGTAACAATATCACACTTTAAAACCATCAAAAATAATGTTTGACTATAATTTTAGCGGTGTCACTTCTGTTCTTAAGTCATATTAGCACTTTTTTAAACACTTTTTAGTGCCGGTTTTTCGGATTTCGGTTTTTAAAACTAAGCAACTACTTTTCTTCCGTGTTTATTTTGCTTACAACTGCTTCTGTACAATTGTTTACAAACATGTTTTCCAATTTTTTTTCATCACAAATATTGTTGTTTTGTTGGTTCTCCGCTTTCTTGGTTTGCGGTTACTAAATTTTGTTTTTCTCTTATTTTTTAAGGTTAATTTAAAAAAAGTCGTGAAATCTTTATTGTAATTTTTACTGATGTGCCAATTTAATCTTTTCAATATGCAATTTATAATTATATGCTAAGGAAATTTTTCACAGATTTTATGATATGATTTTTGTTTAAATTCCTTGTTAAAATCAAATTCAGTTTTGTACTTTACGTTCTGAAATAGCGTCCGCTCGCGTCTGGATGAGCATCTTCAGTCAGCATCTTTTTCTGTACAAAGTAATATAACAGGGTGTCCCGTTCATGTTTCAAAAAAACTTGTGTGCAAGTTCCTCATTGGAAAATAATGGGAGTAGTTCATGTAATATTATTTTTAGGCGTCCTGTTTCCGAGATACAGTGTGTTGAAGTTGTTACTTTCCAAATGGTTTTCCTTAATTATCTTTAAATCGGCTAAAGATAATAATGTCAAAATTTGTACAAGAGTAAACATCAAGTGTGCAAACAGTTTCTTTCTGAAAAGCAGTGTCGCCAATACAGGTAATTGGAGGGATACAATCGAAAAAAAAAGTCAAAATTTGTTACATTTCTACACGATTCTGAACATTCTAAAGCGTGCTACAAAATAAAGGTAAGGAAATTCTGTAGCATGTAGCATTTTCGAGAAAAATTAAGTTGCATAGAAGCAAATGGGGGACAATTTCAGCATCCTTTGTAGTATTTCGAGTTTTGTTTTTTAATTGTGCAACTATTTTGTTCTCTGTCTCCAAGTCTGTTTCCTAATATTTTTATGTTCTTATAACTTTTTTAAGCATTTATGTCTATCAACAATTTAGTCCATTTAACAATTAATTGTTTATTTTAGTAGTGTTAGTGTAGTAGTTTTACCATAATTTGTTTTTTTATTTCTCTCAGTTAATAAAATGTTTTACAATTTAACTGATTTATCTGATTAAGAAATTAAAATTATATTCTTAAATGCAAAGACTATTGATAGCTAAATGTCTTCAGTTCATTCAATGGTAACGTCCTCTTTCAATTTAATATTTTGGTAATGTGCTTGTGCCGCTCGATGTAAGCAATGCAACTTAATTTTTCTCGAAAATAGTACATGCTACCGAATTTCGACAAGTATGTCTTTTTGTAGTTTGCTTTAAAGATTACAAAACCTTTAAAAATGTAATAAATTTTGACTTTTAATACGTTTTTTTTCATTGTACCCCTCCAATTACCTGTATAGGCGACACGGCTTTTCAGAAAGAAACCGTTTGCACATTATTTATAACACACTGTTGATATTTACTCGTGTACAAATTTTGACACACTGTTATTTCGAAAACAGGGCGTCTAAAAAAAACGTTACATGAACTACCTCCATGCAGAAGTTTTTTTGAAACACCCTGTATATTTTTAACGATATCTTTAAAACTTACATTTATTACTTATTTTTTATGCGAAATAAATTTTCTTCATTTCATTATTTTGTAATAGCGCGTGTTATGTTAATTAATTTAATATGTGTGTAATTTATCATTAGTTCAAACTTTCTGCATTTAATTTTTGTAAATTTGCTGCCTACCGTTCCACACTTATTCAATTATTTATTTATTATTTAATTTTTCTATTTGCATTTTTGTAGAATTTTGTTATTGAAAATATTTTTTTCTATAATTAAATTGTTTTTATATGTTACAATAAAATACATAGTACCTTTTCCACTGCAACTATTGTCCTTATGACTTTAGAGTTTATATATTTTTTTTAATTTTGATTATATAAACAAATCTTATTTTGAAATGAGGTCTTGTTAAGGTAATCGCAGTTTTGTGAGGCTAGATATTAATAGCGACTCGAGAATATTAAAGTGATCGTATTTCGATAATGAACCTATGAACCACGCCATTTTTTAAGGAATGATTTCTAAGCACACATTCGTGACAGAAATTTCGAATAGAATTTGCAAAATAAAAAGTTAAAATAGGATTTGCCGACCCTGAGATTTCAAAGCACATACTTGTGGAAAATATATTTTATTTCGTTATCAACTGATGATATAAACAGCCGTTTTTTTATCATTTTTGACAAAATTAATTTGATATAATATGCTTAAATTTTATTAAAAATAAAAATTTTCAGTTAAGTAAAAAATGTATCTATTAGTTGATTATGAAAAAAATATTTCGCAAATACTTATATACCAGAGTGTTACCCAATTTATTTTTTTATTGGGAAAATTCTACCGAAACTTAAATATATTTCGACATGTTTTAATTGAAAATCAGATATACATATATAAAAATGATAAAGAAGTAAATCCTAACTTATTTTGTAATATATTAATTTATTCAAAATTTATAACTTATTGTATAATTTTAATAATTATTATACAATGCAAGTAAATAATTTACGAACGGTACAGCTTTTGCAAAAAAGTCCTGGTGGCAGAAAATTACCAAGACAAACCCGTGTCTTCGCTCGGGTTCCTAGACGTATTTAATTAAGGATATAAGGCGTTCTATTGAGTTCCTGCTCGCTTTCGAGTTAATTAATTTAGGCCTAAGCATTTCGACAATTATCGACACTTTTAGAGCCTATCCTTCGTGTGGTGGCGCTGATCCATTAAAGCTCGGTTATCCATAGACGTCTGCCTATAATGAATGCGCCCCCATCGGCAAATTGGGCGTAAGATAATGGACCGTCAGACAGGCTGCAAATTGGATTATCCGAATTAATGAAACAGATATGGATGGAGATTAAATTTTGCTTCAAGAAACACATGTATCTGATCTACATCTTACCATAAAATATTTACAGCTGAAAGAATATATGTATAATAACTTTGAACTTATACTACATATAAATGCATCTACAAATTACATTTGAGATTGCAAAATAAGGTCCAATATTCACAAACAGCAACACAACACTAAACATTGTTAACTAAGGTAAAATAAGTTCGAGTATGTAACTACAAATGATAAAATCTTTTAGAAAGATCTTTTTTTATTGGTACCCTATTTTGCTTACTTAAAGCACGTCCCAGTGTTTAAATCCAACTTTTAAAAACGCGCGTGTTTTAAAGTTACCATGGCAACATCAAGAACCCGAGAAACGTTAAGTCTAAATGTTACCTTTTTAATTATTGATCTGACAGAAGTACCTTGTAACGTCAAATAAACTAACAAATGTTTCAAAAGCTTTATTCAAATATTTAACATCTTAATTATTTAAATGAATGTGAAATGTGCAGTTGGTATTGTTTGAAATATTAATACTTCTGTTTTTTAAATCAGATGAAATGCTGTTCAAATTAATACAGCTAACATTTTCGGAAGTCGATAAGGTTGCAGTGGTTGCACTTCCATTAATGGCAATCCCAATAATGTTTGAAACATTTTTCTTATTGCTAATACTCTCTTCAACGTAACCTGTCGCCACAGCTGCCGATTTCCATCCTATTGTCGTTGGATTTGATCTATTATCATGCCACTATTCGCCATAATGGTAACGGACGTACGACGAAACGCGTGTTCCGTGTATTTCTCAGGATCGTCTAATTTGAGATAACGTGCAATTTGCAAGGGACATGATGTATTAATACCGACCACTTGATTAGTGCACTTCCCCTTATCATACCGTAAGAAAACTCGGTCAGTACTTACATTTTGGGGACGCAATGATAAATATTGCTTCATCAAACGCACATTAATTCCTTCGCTGTTGGCAACAGTAAAACGTCGAGCTTTCACTGTCTTAGATGGTCGGATAGTAATAAGCAATACGCTTTCTTCTTTCTTGATGTCATGTAAGCGTAAGTCGCACAATTCACATCTTCTACAAGAGCCAAAAATACCGCAAATGGATACCACCTTCAAAAATAAATACGTAATGTCCGGTGCATCAGTGAAAAACTTCCGCAAATAATATTCCTTGAATACACATGCCTTCTTCGCTACGTCATTCTTGCTAATTACCTTCATGAATGCATGCACTTTCGTAAATGATTTTAAATCGACCCCTTTGTTTATCCTCAACATACTTTGCAATTTCGAATGGATAGCCCACATAGTCGACGCTCCGTACTGCTCTAACATTTTCTGAAGATAAGCAAGCACAACTCGTTCATCTGTATTTGTTACCTTTTACTCTTCCATCCATTTGATAAACTTGTCGTATTCTTTTCTATAAGCGTTTTCCGATTTTTGCGGTATTAATCGCGATTTTGCTTTACTATTTAAGTAATCAATGGTAGAAGTTATTTTTAAACAATATGCAACTAGTAATAACTGTGGTGACAATTAATCTTATGTGACAGAACAGTTACAAATTAATTTTTGTTTTCTCGTTTCTCGTACAACGAAAGGTATACTGATGCAACATCACAAATTCAACCATTGACATTAGTTCTTATTTCCATTTTTTGTAGTATTAATACAATATTTATGATTTCAACGTGTACCAATAAAAAAAATAGCGTAAAGTATTCGTGAATAACTGGTCTTTAAAACACTTGCTCTATTTAATATCCACTTATACTTTAATATACTATTCTAATATGTAAGGTGATTTTATTATTTAACGGTATGTAAAAATATATAGATAGGGATGAAATTTTGTTTTATTTTCGAAATTTAAGACACACCTTTTAAGAAGATTTCCTTGAAGAAAACCTCTAGGTGCATAAACTGGTGGTTTGTCTCTTTGAAATATAAAAATTTTAAAAATCTTCGACCACTCTCAATTTCATTTATGGGCGCAGTATATAATATGCTTTTAATAACTGAAACATTATTATTTGGACTGAACATAACTGTTAAATATTAAGAGTATAGAGAGTAATCCAATTTAGAAAACACACAATTTTGTAAAATAAGACATAGTTCCTTATATCCAGCAGCAACTAATTCGTATGCAAAGTCTCCAAAAGAGAGCTTACAATCGAAAATGACAACAAGATCTTTCACACTTTCGTTTATTATTAAGAAAATTAGATATTAGAAGATTATGCAGTCTACTAAAATGAAAGTTTAGTTAAATGGAAGCTGTTCTTTGTTCCACACCAACACATTAAAGATTTTAAATTATTTTGAAGCTTAATTACGTCGTCATTACTGCGAACTGAAATGAAGAATTTTAAAGCATCTGCATATAATACTGTTTTACAAATTAATATTTAGACGTTATATCATTCATGTAAATATTAAATAATTATGGTTCTAATACAGACTCTTGAGGTACCCCGGAAGAAGCAACAATTTTGCTGGACGCAAAGCCACGATAATATACAAATTGGTACCTCTAAAGATGAAAAAACTTTACAAGGTGTTAAGATGTAAAACTAAACGTAATAATTCGTTTAAAAAAAGATTATGGTTAAGGCGAAAAAGATATTATGGCTAAGGTGACCTTAGAATAATCTGTGTATATAATGGATATACGATTTTTAATTCATAAATTGAAGAACATACATAAAGGGCGGGCAAAATATATTGCACAATGTATCAAAAAAAATTGCCGGAATATGATCCAGACCAGCAGTAAGTTCGGTTCAAATTTTTTAAGTCCATAAAGGATATCTGATGCATGAAATATATCGATGGAGAGGTGGTGTGTACTGTTTAAAGGAGCTTGATGAATTAGTGTGTTCATACTGTGAACTTATACAGTGATTCAGAATTTGGCCGTAAAAAATTTTTTGAATGTACAGGGAACCCTTACAAATCCAATTTTGTAAAAAAAAATCAAAAAGGATAGTTCGATTATAACTTAAAAATATACTTCTGCACGGCACTGAAAACCTGACCTTGCGCGGGGCAAGATGCAGTCGTAGACCGGCACAACGTGTAATAAAAAATGAACGACAAAAAATTGAACGAATTTCTTTTCTACGGAAAGAAATAAATAAAATTTTATAACACTTATTTTATATCAGCAAATTCAACTGCTTTTGCTGCTATTGTTATTGTTTTAATGAAATTAATTTGTGGTTTGAATTAATAAAATAATGTGACATGCCTGATGTGAACTTTCTTTCTTATTTTTGGTCAAGGAAACTCCCCCTGAATTTTTCCGCAATATTAATGGGACATCCTGTATATACAAATAAGTGTATACATTTGTAAAAAAAATGAGTCACCGTTACACTGATTGTTATGTTCACTTGATTTAAATAGCTAAAACAATATTGTAATAAATTCTAATTTTGTGGAACCAGAGTAGTCGTTAAGAGAATTAACACCTACAGGAGTCAAATCCTTCGAAGTGGCGCTGCACCTGTATTACTGGCGGGAATATAATTTAATGGAATAATAGAGGAAATAAAATCTGTCAAGTGTTGTAGAATTTTTTTTATTTCGTCGTTAATCTATCTATATATAAATGTTTTAACTAAATACAAATGGTCAAAAATATAACATCTATGATGGCATTATAGAAAACAAATACTTTAATATTGAAAAAAAAATCTGAATATTTAGTTAATAATAATTTAGATATTTACCTAATAAGTTTTAAAAATATGGTATTTTTAGTAATTAGCCATCGCAATTTACTTCTATTGTAATATTTGGTTTAATAGCGAACATTATCAGTAAAAAATTGGAATATAAACAAAAATTAATAAAAAAAAAAATACAATAAAAATGATCCCACTCTAGAGCCTATCTCATAACTTTGCATAATGAGAGACGATGTTGAGAATATTGCGAAGAAAAAAAAAACGCTACTCTTTTTCAAAAAGCACTTATTTGGTATAAAAATAAAAAATAAACAAAAAAACTGAAAATATATTATTTTTATATTTTTTTATAGAACTACATCTCAAAACGAATAAAATGACAATAAAGTTTATGTTAAATTAAGTTTTCGTCAAGTTACAGGTATTTGGAAAATTCGAGTTCAGTGATTTGGCATGAAATACCCATAGGCAGACCAAAAAAACTGAGTAAAACATTCCCAATTTCTTGTGGATCCCTCAGTTTTATTAATCTTCAAGGAGTCAGGAATTGTTGCTGTATTCATCATGTTAGGACCAACACTTTTTAGGATCTAAACAGACGTTTTTTCTTATGTCAGAAATATATCTCTTACGGGAGTCCACAATATTTCGTTTCACCTTATGATTACTTTGATTAGATTTATATGTTTTGTAAAACGCATTTTTTACTTTAATATCATGATCATGAATAATTGTTTTATTAAACCAGGCCATATTTGAAACATTTTTCCATTATTTTAAGTTAGGCAGTTTTCAATTACCAAATATAAGGATGAATAAAATATTTGATAGACATCATCACACTCTTCCAATATCTTCCAATCAATATTACATAAGTTATGATACACAATATTATAGTTCAACAATTTTATGTTGTAAGCATAATTATTGCCAGTTAAAAGCCTTTGTTCCAGTTAGGTATACTTGTTACCGATAATTTTATAACGAGTTTAAAGTTATCAAGAACATGTTTTAATTTCTACAAAACAGTACATCTTTACAAAAATGAATGATGTGGAGGGTATACAGCACACTGCAAAAAATGTAAACCTTGAAAAACGTAAAATTACGGCACGAATCATTGGCAATTCTGTTACCTACGATTCGTGCCTGAATATTACTGAGCTTATATAAATTTACAAAAAAGATGTAAATTCACATCGTAATTTTAAATAGATCCATACATATATTACTGTGTGATTTTACATAATTATATAATGTTACAATTTTAATAAGTACTAATTTAATTTTACCTTGTAAAACTGTAATTTTACTCTGTAAAATTGTAATTTTACATTGTAAAATATTAATGTTATCATTTAAAATTGTAATTTTGCAACTTAAAATTGTAATTTTAATTTGTAAAATTTTTGTTTTACACACTATTTTTACAATGGTGTTGTAAAACTATTTTGTGTTTTTTAGGTTCACCCAGTAAAATTGTATTATTTAGGTCCGGTACTTTGAGTCTCGGTAAAAGCTGGATTAACTAATCAGACTGATTAGACTTTACATATACTGATTTATTTTATAAATCACAGTCTAATCGCTTGATTAGTTAATCAAACCTTAACCGAGACTCAAAGTACCGGGCCTTAGAGATATTTTTACACCTACATGTAGAAATGCAGTGTATTTTCACTAAATATTGCATATGGTGTAAGTTGAAAATTTTACGTAGATATAATTTAGAATAATGTAACATTTAAGTTTCATACTACAAAATTATAATACATACCTTTTTTTTTACTTTTTCGTAAAGGTGTCAAACTAACTTAAATCAATTCCCATCAATGTAATTTTGTGCAGAAAAATTAAAAAGTGAGCTGTGCGCTGGCTAAACTTTTGTTATTAATTAACAGTTAATAAGTTTTAATACACACATTTCACATAAGATGTCACTAACAGCAATGCTATTGTACATAAATATTAAATAATAAGGTACTTATTGTTAATTTCAAATTTAAACTTCGTTAATGGGTATAAATTTATTAAATTCCAGTAGGATATGCTATTTAACTCCGTAGCGCTGGATTTAAGTAAAGTTTAAGTAAAGTAGTTCTGAAAATTTTTGTTAAAATAATGTTTATTGTGGACAACTTTGACTATCTGTTATCCGAAATTAAATTTAATCAAAAAGCAAAAAATATAATGTAATGTAACCTCCAAGTCAGCCGAGCTAACCCAAACATATTAGAATTGGACCTCTTAAAAAAGATATTAAGTTAGTTTAAATATTAAGAATAAGTATATCATTAAGAATGGGCAATCTCTAAACAGTAGTAGTTACTACACACCAAAATGTGTTCTGATTTACTGAAGTAACAGAGAGTAATACCCTGTACAGATAGCGGCAAATTCAGCATCAAATTCGTAATTCTCGTGCCAAAAAACATAAAATCACCAATTTTCGAGTTGATTCTGCTGAAAATTTCAAAATTATTGAGAAACTTGAAATTAAAATTCCAACTTTGTTGTTGGTCCAGTTTAGAGATTGCCCATTCTCAATGAATGACCCTGTATATGAGTATCAAATCAATGGTTAAGAATTCTTAATATGGTTAAATTTTAACTAGACACTTCTTGGTACACATTATCAAGTCAATAAAATCGTTAATTGTTAACAATTAAGACATTGCTTTTTTAATTAAGAGTTGCCCACAGTAATCCATATCTTTTCGAGGAAAAGAACTTTGTTCGTATAAAATAAACACGAATAAAACATAGTTTCGTAACTCCTAGTCTAAACTACAAAATAAACTATTTATTTTATTGTAAAGGTATTACACTATAATCCTACAATTATGTATTAATGTTTAAGAGTAAATTTTGTAATTAGGAAAGTTATTTAATAATTTCATTATATCAGGCATTGCGTAGATTATTGTTATTTTAGATAGCTTCTGATTCCATCCTTGTCTGTGGAATTATTTCTTTACCATATCCAGCATCCAGCTTATTATCAGTTATTATCAAAGAACTATTTCATAATATATGAATTGATTAGAATTAGCTTAATACCCTTAGAATGAAGAAAAAACTAATAATGAAATAGATGTGAGTAAAATATTGTGGAAGTAATTCAATGCTGGTCGAGGCAGAGTGGTTATTTCTCATCATATTATTAATATTTATACCTAATAATAATGTTATGACAAAGTAAACTACTTCGACACATATTTATTAAAATTATAAATTAGTTTAAATAACTTACCTTTATCTTTTTTAAGAAAGATCACTAATTATAAGTATAACGCACAATATACGCACAACTCACTACTACAACTACACAGCGTGGTCTGTCTGACCAATTGCATCATTGCTAGTCTAGACGCGCTGTTGTTTCTATATTAAATCTTCTGTAAATATACTTACCCTTTAATGTAAAATCACATAACCAAATGAAATATACATTTTTATTGTAAAATTTTTTAACTGTGGTAATAGCACGGTGTAAATTTACCGAAATTGAGATTATAAAGTAAAAACACATAACTTTCTTAGTAAAATATAAATATTTTTATTATTAGGAAGAATATTTAATTTTACTTTACTTATTATGTAATACTGTAGTGTAAATTCACAAATGTATTGGATTTTTACCCCAATTTTTAAGAGTGCATAATAATGACAAATCGTCGGAGTAAAAGTTTGCATACAATTTGAAATAGTACCTAATAAATGAAATACAGTAAAAGTATGTCAGTGTATAAAAAGTATAAAAGTTGTCAATGTACCTTTATTACACTGTAACTTTTATACTAAGCATTTTTGCACCCGCGTTCATGGAAACTTTTGCTTATAATGACATTTTCTATCTCCCGTTCCATTTTGGTACCATATTTTAGAGACACTCTGTATATTATAGAATTATAGTAACTAAGCATATTGTATAATAACTTGGCAATGATGGGAGTGTCCCATAGAACCCCTACATATGAACCCGACGAAAACGCGAAAGAATTTCCTATTCCCAATGAAATATTAGACGATAAAGTATCAACATACCAGCAACTAAAAGTCGAAATGAGTTACCTTTGGTAGTTTCCGGGCCGAATTTTTAACGTCTCGCGATATTAAACTAATAAATCACGGGCGAATGCACAAAAGAACTGACGAGGAACATTACGGTAGGTAAACAAAAGCTTTATTTTAAAACAAACACAGTAACACACACAATAGGTTGGGAAGGAGCGCGATCTTATCGAAGCGCAATGTATTAGCTGCGCTTCTTCTGAAAAACTTAGTTAGCTTTCTTATCAGGGACTCAGACTTTTCGCCGCTGCTTCCGGTATCTTTTTTATTGGATAATTTAAGGTGATGGAGGGCCTTACTGGCAATGCATTGTTTTTCCGTTGGGTTCCAAACGTGTCCCCACATACAAGCGCATCTGAAAATATAATTATTTTAGAAACACTTAAACTATTTTATCCAACATTTGCATATAATAATACTATAATTTCTTTGGTTTTAAAGGAATATTGTAGCCTATAACTCATTAGTGAGTTATAAGTCATAAGTTACTAGTGAGTTACGAAACCCTTGGTTACAGACACAATTTAGGTTGACACTCGCATCCTTTGTAATATTTAAAAATACATTTAATTCGTTAAATGACTTTTTCTGACATTGACAACTTAAAATTTTAAGTTACTTTTATTTATTATTAAAACGAAATTTTATGAGTGTTGGATACAATTTTGTATGGCACTTGTATGTTACGACATATAGATTTTATTGGGTCTATCACTAACAATAAGCGAGATACTATTAAAAAACGAAGAGAAAGCTTTTTATTAAGAAAATAATACATATTGTGATTGTTAGACCTCTTTCAGGCATTTCTATTTTTTTTCAGAATTACGTAAGAATTTACAGATTTAGTTACAATATATTTTGATATATCGGACAATGATATGGTCCAAAATACGTATAAAAAAACATCTTTTAATTTTTAATAGTATCTCGCTTATTGTTAGAGATAGACCAAACAAACCCCAAACTATGCTCGACAGGGAACGTTTTGTCCAAATATACAGGGTGTTCCATTTAAATTAACAAATTTAACATCAGCGGCCATTTTGTTTGGACTTCATTTGTTTTTCAACTATCATTTTCAAAACATTCATAAAAAATCGTGCAACTTTTGTATTTTACATTTTTTTATAACTCTTGTACTGCGGGAACAATTATTACACCCCTATCATGTACAAAGGGCTCAGACAGTAAAAAAAGTTATTTTCAGCCTCGTGTGGAATTTTGCCCGTGGTTTCGACATCAAAAAGCACAAGATCCGAATTTTACAAGCAAGGAGCTTTTTACGGATGAATGTTGTTTTACTAGAGATAGCATACTAAATTTTCACAACATTTATCATTGGTGTGATGCAAATCCTCACGTTTTGTCCAGGGTTATTCATATAACATTTTACCCCCCTTAACTTTCTTATTTTTTGAGTTAGACCAAAATAGATGAAATAAAAGTTGTAGGGAATATTTCTGTGAGTTTAATGAGTTTATGAAAATAGAAATTGTACAGGGCGTTTCAAAGATACGAACCAAATTTATGTCTTTTTTAAATAGAACACCATGTATATTGTTCGATTTTGGAAATCTGTGTCTCTTCCTGATTCCAACAATGTATGTATGCTGTAAATTTACGTAACATTTTGTTCTATATTCTGCTCTGAAAGATTGAATCTCGCCAATAAATATCAAAATCGCTATCTAGAATAAATATGTTATTATAGAACCGAAAATTTGAAACATATAACACTATTTTCCGTACTCCTTTGAAAATGGTGTATAACTTTTATAACTTTTATAGGGTTTACGAAAAAAATGATATTGTTGAATGCACGAAGATTCCCCGCAAGACGTATTCCTCATAAAATAGACTTATGTCAGATACAACATCTACAACAAATGGAGAAAAACTGGTATGTTAAAAAATAAGAAAAAAATAAATAAACCCCACAACGTTATAACTTAAAATATGCAAGAAATGATTTTACTTTACTTTCAAGAAAACCCGAAACATTTGATTCAAGATACTTCAAGGTATTTGGAAATATCCTAGAGTTAGATTCAGAGAGTATTGAAAGTAAACAAATATAAACCATATTGTTATTGACTGGTACAAAAAATATATGGAAATGACACTAATAGGCGGCGCAAAATGAAGATATTTTAGGTTCGTAACGCTGCTTTGACTATTACGTTGCTGCCAGCATGTTTGATATTGCTATTATTATTTGTTTTTATAGTTTATTAGATTCTATCTTGTGGACTGATGTGGCCACTTTTATAGTAAGTGACGTTTTTAATGGAAGTGATTCACATCACTGGGCGTCAGAAAATCCACACCAATATATCTCTATTCAGAGACAAAACAGGTCAAGTATTTTATCTCTTTGATGGACTGAAATACATTGAACTTCTCAGAAGAGAAATATGTAATTTGGTAAATGCTCTTGATGTGCAAAATATTGTCTAACAGCAAGTCGTCGCTTCAGCATACAGAACAAATGCCGATAATACTTATATTCACTGGATAGGTGCCAACGGTACAATTTTGTGGCTTCCCCGAAGTCCAGACTTAATCCCTGTGGATTTTGGGATACTCTAAAGAATAGAGTATATCAAAAGAGAACAAATAATGTAAATCTCCTGAAAGAAATATATCTCAGGAAATTCGCATTTTAAATGAATCTGGTCAAGTCAATAATTTTAAGATAAATTTAATTAAAAGATATAATCTTTGTCTTACACATGATGGAGCAATTATTGAAAATTGAAGTTTCTCTTATGACTAATTATTTAAAATAGATATAATCTAATATTATTATTTTATTCTCCATAGCAATTTTTATATTGACCATTTTGAGATTCAGTATTCAGTCTTTCAAAGCAGAATATTGAGCTAATTGTTAAGTAAACCCACAGCATTATATATATTGTTGAAATCGGGAAGAAGCAGAGATTTCGAAAATCGATTAATATACAGGGTGTTCGATTTAAAAAACATAAGTTTGGTGCGTATCTTTGGAACGCTCTGTATAAATTATATTTTCATAAACTCATTAAACTCACAGAAAGATTTCCTACAAATTTTAACTTATCTATTTTTGTCTAGCACAAAAAATAAGAAAGATAAGGGAGGTAAAATGTTATATGAATAACCCTGTACAGCGGTCTCGGTTCCAGCAACAGTGAACAGGTGTGGTGTTTTTGGTAACAGAATGTGACCGTCATTTGGAAGCATTTTTATTAGCACATCGAAACAACTTCGAACAATTTGTGTTGAGAATATCGCCTATAATCGGTCGATAGCCGCACGATTTAAGGCGTCAGTCCTTTAATCGTGTGCAAATTTCTGCCCGGGTTCGATTCCCGCGGCTGGTAGACCGCAGATTAGCTATGCTTGTACGGAGGATTGGCACTCTCTGTGCAGGTATGGTAGGGTGGAAGAATGTTGGATTGGGTCAATGTGAGAGATTGACACCGGTTGGCATTTGACCACCCCCCTAATTAATGAGGTTTTCCAGGTTTCCCTCATTCCTGCACTGAATGGTGGTTAGGGCCTACCAACATAAGTCGTTCCTGGGCGCAAATGCGGCCTGCGTAATAATAATATGCCGCCTCCTCTCCCGCACAAGTCTCCGACTT